>NW_003315301.1:0-186214 GCF_000151505.1 Trichophyton verrucosum HKI 0517 | reverse complement strand
TTTTTTATTTTTATTTTTTTTTTCGACGAAACAAAGTTTACACGTGATAAATTAACACGTGAAGATTATGTAATCACATAATCACATGATGATAACCTTAAAAGATGTTTGCACTGTTTGTCTCTAAACTTTCAAGTTCTTTTTTTTTTTACTTTTTTGTTATACAAAAAGACGAAAATCGAAGGACGAAAAAGTTGGTGATTGAGATGGAACGAATTGGAAGAGGGAGCTGGACGCAAATTGTACCTAATGAAGGTGCTTGTTGAGCAAGAAATTGATATAACTCCATTGTCCGCAGCTTAGCTTTTTTCTCCGCCATCCTCGTCAATGGCCAACGGCAGCAGTGCCCCGAAGAATCCCCGCGCGTGGGAAGCTCTCACGCCATCGCTCTCACAATGGATTCTCGATGCCGTTTCAGCTATGGGATTCAGTCGCATGACGCCTGTACAAGCATCGGCCATACCGTTGTTCATGGGAAATAAAGACGTTGTTGTGGAAGCTGTCACAGGAAGTGGGAAGACTATGTCCTTTTTGATACCTGTTGTTGAGAAACTATTACGGCTGGACTCTGCTGTGAAAAAGCATCATGTCGGAGCTATAATAGTATCACCTACTCGGTACGATTGAAGTTTTTTGATACTCTTTATTTCTTCGAACGGATCTTTAACTAACAATCGCAGTGAGTTGGCGGAGCAGATATATAGCGTGCTTCTCTCGCTTCTCGCTTTCCATGGCCCTTCGACGTCGAAGCTTGCCCAACTAGACGGGAAAGAACCACAATTAGATCCTGAGACGGGGAAACCGTACAGGTCCTCTACGCTCACAGTAATCCCTCAATTACTGCTAGGTGGAACTACGACACCTGCACAGGACCTCAGTGTCTTCCTCAAGCGCTCGCCAAACCTCCTCATTTCGACCCCGGGCAGGCTGCTAGAACTTCTGTCATCTCCACATGTACACTGCCCTCAGTCTTCGTTTGAAGTGCTAGTTCTCGATGAGGCAGACCGTCTATTAGATCTCGGGTTTAAAGATGACCTACAAAAGATCCTCGCCAGGCTACCGAAGCAGAGGCGAACAGGTTTATTCAGTGCTAGCGTCAGTGAGGCTGTGGACCAAATAGTACGTGTTGGATTGCGAAATCTAGTCAAAATTGCCGTCAAAGTCCGCGGGGCTGGTGCAGAGGATAAAAGGACTCCAGCTAGGTACTAACCCTTTCTCTTCCATGTTATAGTTCTGAATACCACAGTTCACGTTCTAACGTCTGCAAATAGTCTCCAAATGACATATCTTGCCACTCGCCCTTCTCATAGAATCCCTGCTCTATCAAAACTTCTCTCATCTATCTCTCCAACCCCCCAGAAATCAATCATCTACTTCTCTACTTGTGCGGCCGTGGATTACTTTAGCCTAGTTCTCCCTTCCCTGTTACCATCTTCATTCACCACTATTCCTCTACACGGCAAACACGCCCCCAACGTTCGTCAGCGGAATTTCACCCGTTTCACCCAATCCGTGACCCCCACAATCCTCCTTACCACTGACGTTGCTGCTCGAGGACTCGATATACCCATGGTCGACCTGGTAGTACAGCTTGATCCACCCACGGATCCAAAGGTATACATCCACAGATGTGGGCGCGCTGGCCGTGCTGGACGTCGTGGATTGAGCGTTCTATTTCTCACTACCGGCAGGGAAGAAGATTACATACCCTTTCTCGATGTCAGAAAGACACCAGCTGCCCCCTTCTCCACTCCACCTATAATAACAACAGATGCAGAGGCACAGGATGCAACGGAAACTATTCGCCGTGTTGTTTTAGCTGATAGAGCAGTACATGATAAGGGGCAACGTGCATTTGTCAGCTGGGTACGGAGTTATAGCAAACACCAGACTAGCAGTATATTCCGTATAGCTGATATCGACTGGGAAGACACCGGTCGGTCCTGGGGGCTGCTTAATTTACCGAAAATGCCCGAGTTGAAAGACTTTAAGGGGGATAAAATGCTGGGACTCAGCCCAGAGGGAGTGAACTGGGACACCTTTGCCTACAAGGATAAGCAAAAAGAGAAGAGCAGGCTTGCTGCTCTGGCCGAACTCAAAGAAAAGGGAGAAGGAGCCCGGCCCTCTAAAAAACGTGCAGCTGCGCCAGGAGAAAATAGCACGGTGGCTTGGAGCAAACAGCTGGAGAAAAAGGGTGAGAAGGAGAGGAAGCGTGAGAGCAAGCGGGTGAAGAGAGAACAAGCTAAACTTGAAGCCATGACTGAGGATGAGAAGGCAGAACTACAGCGCACCAACGAGATGCTGGAAAAGGTGCGCTTGGCGAATATAGAGGCTCGAAAGATGAATTCTGCTACCTCGAAACAGAAAAAAACGGAGTCTCATATCAGTGATGCTGTAGATGATGATGAGCCTTTTGAAGGCTTTGATTGATAGCTGTTATATTTATCTGAACTCATAAAGGACAAAGAATCAAAATACTGACGGGAAACAGATGATGACGGTAACAATATATATACTCCGTATTCATGTTCGTGATAGGCATTTTATGCCCTGGCAATAATCTATACTTATGCAACGCTCTCGAGCATTCTCATGCTCTTTCTTGGGGAAAAAAAATCACAAAAGCAGGCTCCTGTCATGCTAGATACATACCCGGCCAGAAACATGAACCAACAGAACAAGAACGCCCAAATGCATACAGACCCAGACTCCACGTACAAACACTGACAGCAAACGAATGAGGACTCCCTTTTTGACCTACCTAACAATACACCGTTAACCCGAAGGGAGGCGCAGAGTAGGAGGAGCAGCCAGGAAGCCTCGAACGCTAATATACAGAACCAAATCCCTTTTACCAGCAATGGCAGCAGAGCCAGTTTGGCACCCAACTCCAGGCGGAGGGGAAAACAAGCTGAACTCTGCCAGGGAAACATGGGACGACAGAACGCCGAAAATGACAGGAGCCGCGACTAAGTGAGTGGACGTAGGACGGGGATGGTCTCTTTCGTGACACGCCTTCTGAGACAGGATTACTCCTGCGTCAGAATCTGCCGGAAGCCCACTCTCAGCCGTTCGTGACTCGGCTGGGCCTCAAAAGTGAAGCCTGTATCAGCGGCCGGAGGCCACTGAAAAGAGTGGGAAAGAGGTCCCTGTCCTACTACCCCCTGGAGAGCCGGTGACGAAGCCGGCACGGGGCTTGACGAGTATCGCTCCGCGGTGCGCAGGCTGCTGGGAAGCCGAGGGCGGAACCTTTCCATATCCGCCAACTGCCTCTCAACAGCCGCCGCTCCTACCGATGCGGGGCGAAACGACGGCACAGGCATTGTCGCGAGGGCGGATCGCGCAGGAGGTGCAGCGGCGACTTGGCCGTTGGAGTGGCCAAGAAGTACTCCTCGTGGAATTGGCTGTGGGAGTACCCCGACTTCTTGGACGATATCGGAGGACGACGAGGCTCCAGTCCCAGAAGGGACTGGATCCTCGTCAATATCGTCGAAGAAGTCGTCGCCGTACAACTCTTCGTACGTGAACCCGTAAGTGCTTTGCCCTCGGGGTTGGTTGTCGGACTCCCGCTCCCTCAGCGGGCTTGGCGATGTCATCTCGACGTCTTGGGGCGACGCGTTTGTCGAGACTGGGAGGGAAGCGGGAGTGGCCTGTGCCGTCGATTTTTGTGATGGAGACTCTGGAGTGTCGTCCACCACGGTCGATGTGCTGAGGTCTGTCGACCGGGACTTCGATGGTACTTCTGGCGGGCTAGGGCCAAACCGTACCTGTTTTCGCTGTCGAAGTGGGCCGCGCGCAGGTGTTTGGCTGTCTGCGCCAGTCGTGTCTTTCAGCACACCGGGTCGAACGCTGGCCGATGGTTCCTCGGGTCGTTCGTTGTCGGACGACTCAGCTTCGGAGCTGGAAGTTGACCCAAAATAGCGAAGGTCCATTCCATAGCTGCATCCTGGGGGGTTTGGAATGGGCTTTCTCTTCTTCTCCTTGCGCGTTGTCGTCTTGGATACTCTGTTAGCGTTCGCCTTTGACGATGTTGGCTGGTATATCTTTACCGTCTCTTGGGCTTGTCGTGCTTGTTCCTTAGCAAGGCGAGCTTCTTCTTGAGCTTGACGCGCAACTTCCTGGGCAAGGCGAGCTTCTTCGCGTGCCTGTTGGGCTTCTTCTTCGGCTTTGCGGAGAGCGGCTTCTCTGGAGTAGCTTGATAGCGGGTGGTTTCTCGGGAATAGGTCGTAGGAAAGATCTTCTTCATCGAAGTCTGGCTGGGTGAGAGCTACACTTCGGACTGGGGCTGAAACAGCTGGCGTCGGCAATGCCGTTGGAGTGTCCTTCCACTCCTCCGAAATGGAAGGGCCAACTGCATGCGTGCTAGCAGATACGGTAGTGTAATCGTGGCGGTTGTTATTGTTTTCATGAATTCGAGACGCGTAGCCCGGCTCTTCTGTTTCATTGGAAAGGTTTTGGGAAAGGTTTTCGTGATGCACTGTTAATCCGGGACGCTGACTTGGTGAATGTTCTTCGTGTCTCTCATTCTGCGATGCGTCAGCACGGAATGGTAGAAATCTTGAGATAGATCGAGGAACAGAGTCGAGCAAGCCGCTAAAGCTCCATACAGTGCGTGCTGGTGTGCTTGGCTGAAGCTGGGGTGGAGACGAGTGGAAGTCGGAGACAACTGCAAGCTGTGTTGCAGAAGGAATTGCAGGAATAGAGATAGTATCGATATCTGAATGCTCATCGTCATTAGCATTGTTGTTCTCATTTGAAGCAGCTTCAGCAGCCTTTTTTTGTGCAATTAGCTCTGGAATCCGGAACAAGGTTCTTTGGATCTTGCCCTGGCTCTCTAGGGCTCGACGACGTTGGCGGTCTGCATATGGTGTCACTTGACGGAGACGATGTATCTCTCTAGATTTGATGGGTTTGCGTCGAGGTTTCTTCGGTGGGGCTCGTTTTGCTTTGCGGACTGGTTGATTATCAGCGTCCTCATTTTCCTTGTCCTCGTCAACTTCTCTTCGTCGTTTGCCGGTGACTGCTGGCAGTGGTGTCAGTTGCTTGGTTCTTTCCGTGAAGTAAAACCCATTGTGGGTCCACGTATCATGACTGGCAGGGCAAACCAGCATTCGGTTGCAGCAAGGGCACAGTGGTCTGCGTTCAACGGATATCTGAGGTGCAGTAAGGAAAGCTGGGTTTGTTGGAAGGGGAGGTGGATAGAAGACAATCTCTTTAGGAGTGGTGCGTTCGCCGTTGCGAGTCACACCGCCCTCCAAGTCAATGATAGGGGTTGGAGAGAGCTCTAGGTTGCTAGGGCTAATAAAGGAGGCGACTGGGGCAAAACGAGAAAAGGGCTGGTGCCTAGCAGGCAACCGGCGGGTAAAAGGTTTGATAGGACGTGAAGAAATGTTCTGAGGCTCACTCTGAAACGGGGCTTGTTTGCCGCTAATATTGGTGCTGATATTGTCGTTTTTCTCGACATTAGTCGTGCTCTCTGGCACGGGTGGGACGTGCACTGCCTCGCCGCTGCGAGCTGCAGTCTGGGGAACCGGGGTAGGTGTGGAGGGAGTTGCGTGGTTAGAAGCACGGCCATTTGCTGGCGAGATGGTGGGCACGAGGACCTGGATTTGGTGAGTAGAAGGAGAAGGACCTTGTGAGCGTGTAGCACGAGTTGTAGTCGTATTTGGAGCAATGGCAGGAGTAGGGCTCTCAACCTCGGTGACGACCTCTTCATTTTTGTTGCTACGACGTTTGTTGTTGTTATTGTTGGCCTTTTCGCCGTGGCTTCCATGAGCAGTGCTGCTCTCTGCCGGGGAAGGAGCCTCTTCATGCTCATCGTCCGAGTCATCGTAGCTTCCGGGAACGCGCTTCTTTGGAGCTGGCTTCTTGCCTTTCTTGGCTTTGCTTTTCGTGACGCGCGTAGTTGCCGACTTGGGCGCCTTGGGGGCAGCAGCCTTTGCGGCAGGAGCAGCTTCTGCAGTTTGCTTGCGGGTTCGGGGTGGTGTCTGCCACATCCGGTAGCCAGATGGCGAGAGAGGTTGGGATCGAGTGCGAGCCATTGCTTCAGCTATACGGAAAAAGACGTTAGCACGCACTCAGAGGAACTGGTAGAGGCAATAGAAGTAGGTGTTGAGAAATCCATAATAGGAGCTCATGTGAGCAAGAAGTCAAGTTGTAGTAGTAGACGTGAGAGGTGGGAGCAGGAGGGCAGGACGAGACTCGAGACCACGACGGACTCGAAGACGCGAGAACGGGTATCAAGCTAGCCAGCAGACACGTAATAGAGAGGAAACGCGACGCAGAAGAACTCATAGTCTTTGAAACCAGAGCTGTATAAGCGAGTAGCTTTGGACTCGGAGGCGTCTAGAGCCGGGAACCTCGAGGACGTAGCGAGTATAAGGCGGACAGAATCACATCAAAGCGGCAAGGGTGCACAGAAGAAACAGGATATCGAGCAGATACAAGCTCGAGTTACTCACCTTTAAACACGAGAAGGTAATCGGCAATGCCTTTGTGGCGTACGCGAGGGTATCAACTTGGCTTGACCTGTTGCGGCGGTCGTGGTGTGGATGTGAGAGGAAGAGAAAGGCGAGCAGGGAACGCGGGGGATGAAGAGAGAGATAAATAGACGGCGCCAGACAAGCAGGAGGACAGCTAGGGTGGCGAGCGCACCGCGAGGGCAGGAGGACACTCAGGATCTCATTGCTGTGTTGCTGTGTTGACGGCGTCGAGGCAGAGAAAGCACGCTGAAAATGCTTCCTTAAGTGGTTTCCATAGATATTTTTTTTCCTTGGACGTTGGTTGACGTTGCTTACGTAATAGGACGACGCCACGGCAACCAGAGATGGGACGAAAGCGCAGGACAAGGATGGGCAGCAGGACAGGACCAGAAAGCAGCGCAGGAGAGCAGCGCAGGAGAGCGGAGGAGAGTCGGGAGGGCAGCAGAGGACAGTCGGGGGGTCAAGGACTGGACGATAGTGGAAAGATATGGTTGTCGAGACGGTTGGGCAGAGGCAAGGCTAACATGAAACAGCACTGCGTAAATACATCTATGGATAATACGCCTAGAAATACAAAAGTGAAGCGGCCTAACAGGTGAATGCTTAATAGTACATCGTCAGCGGCTTCGTCCAATGACAGCCGTCCGTCGTCTTCATCTCAACGTGATCTCGCCCTTCCACGCTGCGTCACTCAACCCAAGCGTCTGCATCAGGTTCTGCCACCTGGGACCACCCCTCTCCTTCCTCCGTAGATAGCTAAGCAACTTTTGTCTCCGGTGGACGAACAGCCGTAGTCGGCGCTTGTTGTGCTTGTCCTTGTGTGAAGTCGTCTTCAGCTGCTCGGCCAACACCAGGATCTTGGACGTTAGGATAGCCACTTGTACCTCGGGCGAACCCGTGTCTGGGCCAGCGCGCGGCCGTTTGGCAGATGACTCGAGACTGGCAGGGTCTTGACCTGCAGCGGCCGGTTTGGGAGGGAGTACTCGGTCGGTGTTGTGACGGCCGAGTATGTCGATTGACCGCTTGATATTCAGCTTTGTTCGGTTCCTGGTGCTGCCGTTCTTCATCGCCAGGATTCGACGGACAGCTTCCTCGGCATTCTTGTGGTCTTCTTCGTGCTTCTTGATAGCGTCTTCGACCTGCTGGGGATCAACGACGCTACCGTCAATAGGCGGTACAGGTCGTGTGAGCTGCTTGGACGTTTCGAGGGCGGATGCAAGCTCGGACTTGGAGATGCAGTAGTTCACATAGCTCGGCTGCTCGTTGTCTGAGGGAACATGCACACCCTTCGATCCCAGAGTCGGATAGAGGGACGGGTTGAGCATGGCTTCTATCATTGGTGTCTTCTCGCTGGCAACCGGATCGCCAAACGCTTCCGTCCGCTGCTGGCTCAATTCACGCTGTCGAGATATGTTTGCAGCTTTCCGCTGACGTGCCTGTGCAATTGCAAAGGGATCTCGCTGTCTCCGTCCATGGCCCTTTGTTGTGACCGTCCTCGATTGCTGCGAGCCAACCCGGCTCAGGGTCAGGTTACTGAACCAGCTACATAGGCCTGTACAATCCCCAATTGATCAGTAATGGATCAGATTTTACCTAACACGCATGCGCTGTACATACCGCTTGAGCCCACGCGAGGTGCCATCTTATGCTGATTGAGTCCACTTTCTCCCCTTTTCGTTCCTGGCTTCCGCTGTCTATCTCTTTTGCTTTCCTCAACCTTCAAATTTCTGTCTTCGCAAATCTTCATCCGCTTCTAACTTCCATTCTTGGCGCTCCAAACTTAAAATCTCGGATTTACTTTCCTCCGTCCCTACCCTAAATCCTAGTCAGCGATTAGTCACGCACAAAAAACGAGCGACTCCGCCAAGAATTCCAAAATAGGCGAAATTTCGACCTTCGCGAGCTTTGATTTTTTTGATCTTTTCCCTCGTTTACTCTCTCCCATCCCCGTCAAGACAACCGCCGTCGATTGATACTCTTCCTTATACACCGTCCCCCAGCAGGATAGATATCAGTCGCCCATCATGGCTCCCTCCAATCTCCCACCAGTCTTCAATGCCACCTCCCAGGACATGGAGATGATGCTCACTGCCCAGTGTCATCTCGGTTCCAAGAACATGCAAACCCATATGGAGCCTTACCTGTGGAAGACTCGTCCAGACGGTGTCAACGTTATCAACATTGGCAAGACCTGGTATGCGGCGAATTCTTCTGGAAACACCCAGCTATAAACCGAATGACGCGCAAAAAACTAATATGCTGTGTTTAGGGAGAAGATTGTCCTTGCTGCCCGTATCATTGCTGCCATCGACAACCCAGCTGATATCTGTGTCATTTCTGCCCGTCCATACGGCCAGCGTGCTGTTCTCAAGTTCGCCGCCCACACCGGTGCTGTTGCGATTGCCGGTCGTTTCACCCCCGGTAGCTTCACCAACTACATCACCCGCTCTTTCAAGGAGCCTCGCCTGATTGTTGTCACTGATCCTCGCACCGACGCCCAGGCCATCAAGGAGGCCAGCTACGTTAACATCCCCGTTATTGCTCTCTGCGACGCCGACTCCCCTACCGAGTTCGTCGATGTTGCTATCCCAACCAACAACAAGGGTCGCCACGCTATCGGTCTCGTCTGGTGGATGCTTGCCCGCGAAGTCCTCCGCCTCCGTGGCACTCTCGCTACCCGTGAGACCGAATGGGATATCGTCGTCGATCTGTACTTCTACCGCGACCCAGAGGCCGAGGAAACCAAGGAGATTGAGGAGGCCAAGGCCGCTGAGGCCGAGGAGGCTGCTCCTGAGGCTCTCAACCCAGCTGATACTTGGGATGCGGCTGGTGCTGCTGCTCCTGCTGCCTTCGGTGCTCCCGCTGCTGCTACCAACTGGGAGGCTTCCAACACCGACTGGGCTACCTCCGGTGCTGCTGCTGGTGAGAGCTGGGCCGCTGATGCCGCCGCTGCTGAACCTACTTGGTAAATGCAGCTACTCGATTCCAAAGGGCATAAAACAAAATCCGATTGACGGCCATTGGTCTACTCTGTTTGTCCATCTACGACGGTCGTTCATGTTAACTGCGACAAAAGAAAGATTTAACGAGTTCATCAACCCCTTTCTCCATACGGTTATTGCTTTGAATGTCATGGCTTTCATTTGACGGCGCTTACGAGGGAAAGATACCCATCTGGCCTCTGGTCCTTTGGGGGAAAGCCCTGTGCTGTCAACCAGGGGCGTACTTAATCGTTGTCCCACTCCTATTAGCTAGATCCAAATAAAAAAATACATGCAATTACCTGAGCCAGTTGTTTTGCATACTGCATAGAACGTAAAACTCAATTGCTAAGGGTAAATGGTGGATATGCAGAACTTTGGAAGGCGAGAAAAGAAAGGATATCAACCGCAGTAATATATGTAGCCCGTATTATCATGCTGGTGCAGTCTAGTACTATAGAAATCAGCATGTTCTACTGCGCCAATCTCTATTAATAGACTCGTAGTCGCATACTCGCTGGTCTTGAAAGGGCGCCTTCTCTCGCGTCCGACAGCTAAACCTAACGGTCGACACCAAGGGCGACAAGTATCGGCCAGCCTCACCAGGTGGCCCACGAGCATCACCCAGTGATAGATTTCTGACATATCCATTGTACTCTGGTGCTGCCCAAATTGTACAGTTCGGTTCCCCGAATCAAGTAATTCGCCATCCAATGAAGCATGTATGGCCATATCTTTTATGCTATATGCAAGTTTACCGGAGGTATTATCGTGAAAAGCAACCGCTCCATCCCAAAGTTGACACAGTTGCTGCATGCTAGTACAACTTTGAATTGCCTCCTTAACAACTCGTACGTGCAGATGTGATAGTAAGGTGCAAGGACTAAGGCAGACTGACTCACATATCCGAGACGGGGGGTGGATCTCTTGCAACTGCAGTTGGAATAGCCAGATAAAACTCAAAAGATTCTCAACGGTTGTCAAGGAAAATCCTAGGCTCTGTAGGTCTTTACTACCCGCTGCCTCGTCTTTATCTGCAGCAATATTACCCACGCGTACGTTCAACGAACACGAGGCATTGACCACAATAACAAACTGTTGGTTCAGGAAGATCAGAACATTATTGATTAGATCAAACGATGGGGACCGATAGGTCATCACGGGTGCTACAAGCCTGACTGGGCAGCCACCCCATTCATCCTTTGCCATATCAAATTCTTCTGTTGCTATAGAAGTGGCCGGTTTGACCGTCCAATATGATGAGTCATTGTGATTTTGGAGGTAAGTATTCACCAGGAACCCGTTGCTTTGCATCTCATTGATGATATGTTCATATACTGCCCGCAGTAACTTCCATTGCGCCGAGTGACGAAAACTCCCTGTGTTTATAGCAGTAATGAAGTCCGCGATCTTGAAATTGATGATAAACTCGACTTCCACACCAAAGGTGTACAAAGTGCGAACTCCGTTTGGGAGAGCGTCACGGAACCGGGCCATAATCTTAGGGTATCTACCAGGAAAGGCAACCTCCAAGGAATAATTCTCCAAATGAAAGTGCAAGGAACGGGGGGCATTATCTAGGGTATATAAAAAGAAAATATATAAAGCTTCATCATCTCTGACGCCTGTAGGGTAACCCCGTCTGGGATTCCAGTTGTTTCCCGTAGCCGTACATGTTTGTGTAGGTCCTTTCTCCAATGTACTGGAGACTGTTTTACGTCCGGTATCCTACTATCCATGGCCTTTTATAGCTAAACAGTAGGATCCAGCCCTCAAAGAGAACATGTTGGCGGAATCAATTTCATTATTATTAGACATAATGATTTTAATACCTTGTTCCAAGGATTGGTAAATGTTTGACATCGTCAAAGGGATGAGGTTCATACAGATGTTGGAATAAACTCCGGCCTTGGCGCTAACAAACTAAATGATCACGTGGAGCCTAACAAGCGCTTCCTCGACACCGTCCTTAAGCGCGCTGAACCTAAAGAAAACCATCCCAAGACCCATCAGAAATGTACATAGGACCTTCCACATCCCTCTAGCTTCCCTTCGAAATGAAAACGTATATGTACTCCGTAGGTTTTAAATTCATTATTATTAAACAAATGGCAGATATGAACTTACCGGACAAAACTGTGTCTGCAGTGCCATACTACACCCTTCGACCTGTAATTCAATACTTATACATGACTACCAAGAAAAAAATATGCACAGTGTAGGGTAAGAAATAATAAAATACTGAATGAGGTAAGCTTGTACTCTATAGCTTAATATAATAATGAAATATCCTGCTTAAAAGTCCAACCAAAGCCAAACTCGTAGTCCCCCAAATAGCTTTCACGTGACCATGGAGACGGCTGGATTTTCACCTTTTCAATTGAAAGAAAGTCTACATATTTCAACATCAAGGACTAAATAAAGAAAAGTATGAGAGTGCTGTGTTGGGGGAGTTGCACCAATGTTAACAGAGTTACAATATCCATAACACACGCAAAACGGTTCCTGTCGACTCCTAGGTTTCTCATCGAGCAAAAGATGACCGAAGACTCATCCCATTCGCCGTATTCCGACTGGTCTAATACCAGCCTCATAAATCGAATTCATGAACTGGAACGGCAGTTAAATCAATGCCCTCAGAACGCCGCCTCTATCCCTAGCACTGAGTGCCAAAAAGTCGACAAAGGTCTAGGTCAGCCGGAGAGAACACCCACTAATAGTCGACCCCGCGAACGATCCACGAGCTTGAACCCTTCTCGAAAGTCGGATAAGAAACGCCGCAAAATTGACCCTTCAAAATATTCGACTCGCCATATTGCCATTAAGTTTGCCTATCTGGGGAAACGATACAATGGATTAGAGCATGCCAATGGCAATTATACTGAGGCACCAACAATTGAAGAGGAACTCTGGAAGGCTTTGCGAAAGACTCACCTTATATTCCCGACTCATAAAGACTGTACTGAGGAGTTTAGCGGAAAGGATAACAGTCCTTCTCGCCCATATGCAATACACTGGGATGGGTGCCAATACTCTAAATGTGGTCGGACGGACAAAGGAGTCAGCGCGTTTGGGCAGGTGATAGGTATCAGAGTGCGAAGCTTACGACCCGCGGACCCAAACCCCCCTGCTGACTTAGAAGAAGGGGATGTTATGGATTCCGACGTTGCAACCGAATCGGGTATGGGCGATAGAAATACACAAAGTGGTGTCTCTGATACAGGAGAAGCCAAGGGATGGGATGATATTGCAGACGAATTACCCTATATACAGATCTTGAATGGCGCTCTACCTGAGGACATACGAGTTCTTGCGTGGTGCCCTCATTTACCTCCTGATTTTGACGCACGCTTTTCATGTCGCCAAAGAAGGTACCGTTACTTTTTTACCCAGCCCGCATTTTGCCCGACTCCCGGTGCTAGAGGCATCGTCAGATCTTCTGAATTGAAAGATGATTTATCTTTAGCGAGGCTAAGAGAAGGATGGCTGGATATAGAAGCTATGCGGGAAGCAGCACAATATTTTGTGGGCAGTCATGACTTTCGAAATTTCTGCAAAGTTGATACGAGCAAGCAAATAACAAATTTTGTGCGGCGTATTTTACGTGCGGATATAGAACTCGTGGACCCTCAGAGAACCCCGCTTGGCTTTGTGCAAATGCCTGGGTTTGAACCTTTTGAAAACGGCCCTAGAAATACCGGGGTCCCCGAAAGCATTGATGATATCAACCCAGCAGCCGGCAAAGTGTATTCATTCACAGTGCACGGTACAGCATTTCTATGGCATCAAATTCGTCATATGGTTGGAATCCTATTTCTTGTTGGCCAAGGCCTTGAACATCCATCTATAGTTCCTGAGCTATTAGATGTCACAAAAAACCCGCGACGGCCGGTGTATGAGATGGCTTCAGACTCCCCTCTTGTTCTCTGGGACTGTATATTTGGAGAAGAAGAGGATGAATTAGATTGGGTCTACCCAGGTGATCCACGAACTTTGAAATCTCCGTCGCGCAGGACAGATGGCAATTTTGGTCAAGGTGGTCTCGTTGAAGACTTGTGGACCCTCTGGAGGAATAGAAAGATCGATGAGTTGCTGGCTGGTACATTGTTGGAATCCATGGCGAATCGAGGTCAGTCAATTGCTGCTTCGAAAGGAGATGACCATCCGTCAAATCAGGTACAAACAGCCCGGAGTCCAAGGGTTTTTAGTGGAGGAGATAATGGGAAACCCGTTGGAAAACATGTCCCACTGTTGAACAGAACAAAGCTTGACCTTGTCGAGGACATGAATGCCCGGTATCTGTCAAAAAAAGGGCACAAGTATTGGAACAAGGTCCTAGAATACCAGGAAGAGCAGCGGAAAGCGGCACTTGATGGCGAATGAGGTCCTTTGAAAATTGATAGATAATCTAGGTTGGGCCATCACCCGTAGCGTACTATAAAGCCACATGACTTCCCATTATGAGGAAGATTCGTAAAGGCATTTTCGAGCCCCTTTCCACACTTCCTCGACGATCATACGCTTCGGTAACAAGTTCTGTAACTTATTAGCTATGCCATAAACACTCATTATCACAGGATATCATAGTTGAGGAGTCAAGGAGTACTGGGGAGTACCCACAGGGAACACAACAACAACGTCGGACTCTCCATCGACAATGATAGCTAGATAGTATCGCACTTCAAACCCCCTGAACGCTTCATGGATCACAATATCCTGGATCTGAGTTGTTGGGATAAATCTCGTTGTCGCGCTGGGGAAATAAGTCGCAGAAGACGTCGATGTCTGTACTCCCAGGCCACGAATGACAAGCAAAGATTCCTCTTTCAACCATCATTAGCGTTCTGGCCGCTCGCTGGACGGAGTAATATGGAAACAAACCAGTATAGCCTTTTCTGACTACAAAATAGAGCAATAAGGCGCTGCAAGCAGCAATGCCTTGCCACATGTAGGCGTCTGCGATATTGCACGCAATCAGACCGATACTACTCGTCCATATTGTGTCCCATGGAATAGCGGTCCAACTGTCGGGTATGTGGTTGCGGCATGTAGCGGTATCAACCAAAATAACGAATGCAAATATTACAATTCGGATAATAATTCCGACGTAGAAAATGATCTTCGAGGCGATTGTCGACCTTGGGGCAGCATTCGAGACTGTAAATTGAACAGTAGTAGATGAAGGGTTATAAGTTTTCAGATGAGGTGGCATTATATAAACTCTTGTTATGAGTCTCTATTCTTATGTACCACAATTTCCCTAATAGCTCCCTCACGTCAAACATGAAGAACTCAACCTGTCGAAATACCACTCGAATATTTGTGGCTTTAAGAGTTGTATGGGAGGTTTTTCAAGTTGCTTTTCTCATAGCTCGCCAACAGTCGGGGACGCGACGGGAAGACATATATCACGTGACAAGTCCCACCAAGAAGAGAGTATGATATGCATACGAAAGACTTCTACGGATGACAACTAAAGTTTACCGCTGTATGGGGGTCACTCATAGGCTGAAGTAGTAATGTGCTCCAAATCCTGCTACATTCTAGCGTTGCTGTACTGCTGAGCGCGGCCTGTTCGTGGTTGGCCTACCGGCTTAGTAATAGCACTGTTTCTGCGGATTTCGCGGCTAACGCGAGTTAAAGTTTAAAGAGCGACCAATCATGTAGAAGTAGTCACCTGTTCTGCTAAAACAGAAGAGATCGCAAGGGGAAAAGATGTTGGTTGGCGCCTAGACAAATCATACATCAAAGGGACAACGCAATCTGCCTGGGACGCTGTTCAAATGCCGCGGAGCCCTTCACCACGTCGAGACGAGCGAAGGAGCCGGTCCCCCGCGAGACGGCACGACGAAGGAGAGAGGCATAGAGATACAGCGAGGAAAAAACAATCGTCCGGTTTTCGGTGGAAAGAAAAGCGACGCGACGATGATAGGGACAGGGAGAGAGATTCGGGGAGATCCAGAGGTTTAGAGCGTGGATATCGCGGTAGTGATAGGCGAAGGTCTCCATTTAGAGACCGTGATAGAGAAAGGGACAGAGACTTGGACCGTGGCCGTGACCGCGAACGCAGGGCAGCAAGGGACGATCCAAGCGACCAGAAGCCTGTCGAGAAAGAGAAGGATAAGAAGAAAAAGAAGCCATCTGCTGCCCCGTCTAACGAGCCTATGATCATTGTTAATGTCAACGATAGACTAGGCACCAAAGCTGCCATTCCATGCCTTGCTTCAGATCCTATTCGTAAGCCTTCCTGGCTCGCCTTATACCCTGCCCCGACCTAGGCTAATATGTCCTGCAGGTCTCTTTAAAGCTCAAGTAGCTGCTCGCATTGGACGGGAACCACATGAGATACTTCTTAAAAGACAAGGAGAGAGGCCGTTCAAAGACCAACTTACTTTGGAAGACTACGGTGTCAGCAATGGCGTACAGCTAGACTTGTGAGTTGCCACCTGCTTCCCTTTTCATATCCTGGCTTAGACATGCTAACTTTGATATAGGGAGGTGGACACTGGAGATTGACGCGGTTGCATACGGATATCTTCCTCTATGCACGCTCGAGATGAAGAAGCTTGCGGTCATGAGCTTTGTTATGTTATAATGAACCATCCTGATTCTTTCACGCCGCTGCTCTGGACTATGATGAAGCAAAAAGAGCCCTCCAAATTAATACATCTGTTATAATATATTTTGGTTCCTTTTTGGTTCTACACCCTGTTCGTGTACTAGGTATATCTGCTGCACCCCGGATAAACTCCGGCAGTAGCTTGGTAACCCATCTCCCTGTCTTTCCCTCCTTCCCGCCCTCCCTCTTCCTTGCTTTCCTCCATTGCCCCCCTGCCGCCTCTACTCCATCTACTATGCCCCTCCCCATATCTCCCGCCCCGTCCTCCATCCCTCTGCCTCACCTTCCGCTGCATCATGTGTCGTCTTGCCTAAACCGGCCGCCAAAACGTCATGCTGACTAACAGTCGCGCCTTTCCACTTTAGGCATAACATGCGCCTTATCCAGCCAATCAGGATGTTCCATTGCATGTGACCGTCGGCGGAAAAACTGGGCTGCAAAAATGGAAATTTCGAAACATCCACAAATTCCGTGATTGACTTTTTGCCTCATTATTGTGTCCGGGCCAAACTCTCGCTTGCAACCATGCTTGCCTCCCGTCTCTTGAGCCTGCTCTCCTCCTCCATGCTGCCCTAACAATGATGTTGAGAGCGAGATTGTGATTACTATCCTCCTGGAATCAGTGATAGCATCTTTTGCCTTAATTTTCGCTGTTGTCTTTTACGAGTTTGATTGGCCTTTGAAAATTTACTCCAGCCGCGGCCGTTTGACAAACCCTCATCGATCGGCATTTCTATACTGCTCGGACTTTACATCATAACCATCAAGGATCCCATCTAGCACACCACAGACCTTAGGAAGACTTGCTAGAGCTATTTAATCATGGTCCGAAACCTCGTTGTCCTGGGCGGTAGCTCGCATCCTCAGCTGAACGCTACAATCTGCAGACAGCTGGGCATCCCTCCAGTCAACGTTCTGTTGACAAAATTTTCTGTTGGTGAGACACGCGTTGAGATCAATGAGTCGATCCGAGGGAAAGATGTCTACATTATCCAATCTGGTGGAGGAAAAGTGAACGATCACTTGATGGAGCTTTTCATTACTATCTCGGCCTGTAAGACTGCCTCTGCCAAGCGAGTCACTGCTGTCCTTCCTCTCTTCCCATACTCTCGCCAAAGCGACATTCCTTACAACAAAGCCGGAGCTCCCCTCGTAAAATCGGCCACTGTCGCCAAACCAGAGGCTAGCAACGCTTACACATTCGAGAGCACCCCGCCTACCCCACCGGCTGGAAATATAGAAAGCAACGGGCTTCAGAACGGATTAGAAGGGCTTCACAAGGGACTCGCTCAAGTCCAGCTGAATGATCTCGAGAACACCGGTTCCCTCAACAAGGCTGTGCGACTTTCTCACTACGTTAATGGGATAAAACGCAGTGACACCTTAGATTCCCAAAAGTCTGAAAATGGCCACCACCGTATCCCTACTAGCCACAGCGATGAAACAGCAAGCAATGCGTCGAATACCTCAAAGATGAACGCATTCCAACCCCGCCCCGGTTACCGACAATGGGTTGCCCAAGCAGGAACCTTGGTGGCGGATCTGCTCACCTGTGCAGGAGCAGACCATATTATCACCATGGACTTGCACGACCCTCAATACCAAGGGTTCTTTGACATCCCCGTTGACAACCTTTACGGACGTCCTCTTCTGAAAAGATATATTCAACAAAATATCCCTAATTTCCACGAAGCAGTCATAGTCAGTCCCGATGCCGGAGGAGCTAAGCGAGCTACAGCTATTGCAGACTCCATGGGCATGGAGTTTGCCCTTATCCACAAGGTAGAACCACAGCTATTTTCTAACCATCCCGTATATATTTCCTACAAGCTTTACTGACGTCCTCTTCTCCAGGAACGTCGTCCCACCAAGATCACGGACCGTCAGAACGCCACGATGATGCTTGTCGGAGACATCAAAGACCGGACAGCTATTCTCATCGATGACCTCGCTGATACGTCTAACACTATTACCCGCGCTGCGAAGTTGTTGAAAAAGGAAGGAGCTTCGAAGGTCTTTGCCTTAGTCACACATGGTATCTTCAGTGGCGATGCCATCGATAGGATAAATGCCAGTGCTCTGGACAAAGTCGTTGTCACAAACACAGTCTCTCAGGAAAACAACCTAAAACGATGTCCTAAACTTGAAGTTCTGGAAGTTGGCCAAGTTTTCGCCGAGGTATTTCTAAATATCCTATCAAGTGCGCTTTTTAGCATATTACTCACTAATTTTATCTGATTATAGGCAATTCGTCGTGTTCACCATGGTGAAAGTATTAGTGTTCTATTCCAATATGACTGAAGCCCCCCCCCCCCCCCCCCCCCCTAAAAAGGCATATACTACGCAACCTCTTGCTATCAGAGCAAATATTAGCCTTTATGTCTATTTAGCTGCACACTACTGCTATTCCCCTTGTTCCTTTATCTCTTCCTGTCTTCCTTATCAAAGTGTTTCTTTCTTTTCTTTCTTTCTTTCTTTCTTTCTTTTTTTTTGTTGGCCTGGTGTTCTGAGGTATGCAGCCCAGCCATACCTCAAAATTCAGCCACCTAAGACAGTCATTTCAGAAGAAAGACTCTGCTTATATCATGATCATAACCCTCCTATTCCCTTACCTCCCTCCTAATATCTCATTCACCTTTTTGTTCTTCCCATACTCACCAAATACTAGCAAGGTAGGTGGTGAAGGCAATGTCTTTATTTGGGTTCAGATGAAGATCCCTTCTTCTTTTCTTTCTCCCAAATACCATCCATGAGAACACCAAAGAAAACAAAAAAAATATGAAAACAAGCAAACTTGAAGACCCAGAAAAAATAAAGCCTATAAAGGAAAGACGAGGGGGTAGGTTGTTACTTTTATTGTCTTCCCTTTATTTTGATTGCTTTTTGTTATTTTCATTACTTTTCCTTGTTTGCCCTGGGTGTTATGTTTTAGTCGCTTGACTGATTGGCGGCCAACTGGTCCTTGCCATTCTACTTTTGCAAGCAAGCGAGCCTGATATATTGATGTATTGGGCTTGCTAGAAGAGCTTTTTCGTTAGTATCTAACATTTATTGCTGGGTACATATCTTTACATAGTTACTATGCTGTAGTTTCTTTGTGCGATGGTCTCTCGATCCTTGTATAGGTTACTACGGAATCACGGTGTTAGTAAGCCCCTCGTCGGGATTGTTACGCAAGGGATGTGGGAGACTTCATGTTAGAATATTTTACCGTGCAAACGGGATTTACGAGCTACGAATATAAATGATGCATTATGGCTTTATAATTGTCTATTTCTTCTGCTTAGCGGCAAGGGAAATTTGTACTACTGCTACCGGAAGGCAAGGCGATGATATTGATCTAAATCCGAGTACAGGTGAACCGCGCAAACTGTCAGCGGTTCATCATATGAATAACATGGGGGAATTATTATGGCAACATGGAAGAGATATACTCCGAATCAGCATTATCAAAAACTCCAGCAATATCAGATATAAATAACTCAAAGAAACAAAGGACCCTTAAAGTACGCTTATATAGTTCCCTATCCTGTCTTTCTGATTCTGTGCAATGCACTCTGCGATCCAAGTAATGTTGCGAATTTCCTATTTCAATACATGATTAGCTTATATGCCTGGCATAATACTGAGTACCTGTAAGAACTGACCTGTTCTCGCAATTTGACCCAGGCGTATATTATAGCCGGAGTGAACTGGCGAGTGAATACCAGCTTCAACAATTCCATCTCTCTCTGGTAGAAAAGGTCTTCCAAGCTCTTGCCTTCGCTTCCAGCGCCAGACCCGGACTGGTTCAGACCAACAGTGTCAAAGAAAGCTTTGTAATCGGCAACTACTGTCACTGCGAGAGAGACACCCTCGAGGTCATCTGCGCGAGAAAGCATCAAAGAGCCTTCGGGATACAACTTGCCAAACTCTGGATATAGCTTTTTCCTCTCGGCTTTGGAGAGTTCGGTGCCGAACGAGTTGAGAGTGATGTTAATTGCCCGACGATCGGCCTCAAACTCTAGTGCTTCACACATGACTTGGGAGGTAGGAGAGTCTTTAAGCTCGGGGTCAGTGTTGATAAACCGGTAGAAGTCCTCCAGATAATTCTTGTACAGAGTGTTTCGGATGATTTCGATGTTTAGTTCATCCAGATCCTGATGGCTCAGACTGCCCTTGAAGTATGGAGCCAAAGGTGTTTCGATAAGGACAGAGTTATACAATTCTTCGATATTGGTTGCCACGCATAGGACTGGCATTGTCTCAAAGAAGCCAAGTGGGTGGCATCTGTCCAGGAGCTCCCGGGTGTCTCGCTCATGAAGAGTACCGGTGATGAGAAGTGCGATGTTATCAATCATGTACCCATAGGTAAGGTATTCCATAAACTTGGCCGTCGAGCCACTGGCTTGTGCCTGCAGATAGCGGAATTCAGCAACAAGTTTATCGGTGGCTTTACCAGCTAGAGCGGACGTAGAGGGATTCGGGGGAAGAGCAGCTAGAAAACCGCCATATGATGGGCCAAGCTGGAGCTTGACGTCTGTATTTACATGGTCAGCCCTAGCACACCGCAAGCTATCACGACGACCACTGTCATCAAGGGATAACGCATATATCCATCGGCAGCTATCGCAAGGATAGGTACATACCATCCACGGTATCGCATTGCGTCAAGTTACTGTAGTTCTGCGAGTTAAGAAGGTTATTGCGGTATCCGCGAACAACTCCTTCGACATAGCTGAGCAAACATTAGCCGTCCATCTCGTTCCAGCAAGTACCAGGATGGCTTACCCGTTATCCACATTGAAGAAGAGACCCTCCATGGTTGGCCAAGGGATGCGTGTCTGGTTGTTTCTGGTCCTCCAGCCCGTCGGGTCGTCTTCCTCGTCTTCCTCCTTGATATCACTTCCGAAGGTCAACATAAGCTTAGGTTATTCACGTGATGCATTACATAATATATAGTGTGCTTTTTTTACGACATCGAAAAAAAAAAAGAAGCAAAAAAATTATTTGGATTTTCGATTGAAAAAGCGAAGAAACAGTTGTGCGTCTCTCTTGTGCTCAACGCTGCAGAAGCTCTCCCCGACGCATTCTGCTCGCGCAATAGCTCCGGTGAAGCTAGGCGAAGGTTTTTTTTCTATCTTGTTCAATCTCCCAGGACGCCATCGCCATGACACTATTCATCCTTACCGAGACCAGTGCGGGCTATGCCTTGCTTAAGGCAAAGGATAAGAAGCTCCTCAAGCGAGATGATCTCGCTACAGAGACAGAGACAGCCGAAGGAATATCGAATCTGTATGTTTGCGCTGTTCTGCTTGAGACGGGCGATAATCTTTCGATTGCAATTTATACTGGTGCATAATCGACATTGAATTTTTCCTGCGCCATTTTGATAGCTTTAAATTGACGGCTTTTCTGGCATCTGCTATTTTGGAGAAATGGACTAATGACAAATTTTCTTGCAGTATGAAATTGAAGAACTTCCAGAAATTTGACAGTGCCACTACTGCTTTGGAAGAAGTTGCGTCGGTTATCGATGGAAAGGTCACACCGCGCCTGGCGAATTTGCTCGAGACGATCAAAGACGAAAAGAAAGTCTCTTTAGCAGTTGCCGATACCAAACTCGGTATGTTTCCTTTCGCCTCCAGCCTGTATAAATTGTTTAGACTGCGATTCCCCCGCGAATGTGTAATCTTTGCGTCTTTGCTGACGGTTGATCCTCTCATAGGCAACGCGATTGGCAAGCTGCCTGGACTCTCCATCCAGCCTATTGCAGATGGAACCACTGCTGAGCTTTACCGTGCCATCAGGGCCCATCTTCCCACTCTTATCCCTGGATTGGTTCCCTCTGATATCTCCACTATGTCCTTGGGTCTATCTCACTCTCTTGCTCGCCACAAGCTCAAATTCTCCGCAGACAAGATTGACACTATGATTGTTCAGGCAATTTCTCTGCTTGATGATCTCGACAAGGAGCTCAACACGTATGCCATGCGTGTGAAGGAATGGTACGGCTGGCATTTCCCCGAGCTGGCCAAGATCTTGAACGACAACATGGCCTATGCTAAGGTTGTCCTTAAGATGGGTATCCGTAGTGACTCTGAGACTACAGACCTTTCGGAAATTCTGCCTGAGGAGCTTGAAACCGCCGTCAAGATGGCCGCCAACAAGTCCATGGGAACTGAGATTAGCAATGAGGATCTTGAGAATATTCAATCACTTGCTGAACAGGCTGTTGCTTTCTCCGAATACCGCCAACAGCTTGCGAACTACCTCTCTGCTCGTATGGCTGCCATTGCTCCTAATCTTACTGCCTTGGTTGGCGACCTGGTTGGTGCTCGATTGATTGCGCATGCCGGTAGCTTGATGAATCTCTCTAAGAGTCCTGCAAGTACTATCCAGATTCTTGGTGCTGAGAAGGCCTTGTTCCGTGCTCTTAAGACCAAGCATGACACCCCCAAATACGGTTTGATCTACCACGCTTCCCTCATTGGCCAAGCTACTGGTAAGAACAAGGGTAAAATGGCTCGAGTTCTGGCTGCCAAAGCTGCAATTGGTCTCCGTGTTGACGCGTTGAGTGACTGGACTACTGATGCTGACGGCAACGAGCCCACCGAAGAAGAGAAGAGTGCCCTCGGTATGGAGTCGAGGTATTACCTCGAGAAGAAACTTGCATTCCTCGAAGGAAAGCCACTTAAAGCTAGGGGTGTGGCTATTGCTCCGAACGGAGTTGAATCTGCTGTTTCCAAGAAGTGGGAAGTCAAAGAAACCAAGAAGTACAACACAGACGCTGATGCCCTGGCCGGCAACGAACCCGAGAAGAAGAAGTCCAAAAAAGACAAGAAGGATAAGAAGAGTAAACTGGTGCAGGAAGTTGAAGCTGAGGATGAGGAAATGAAGGAGGCTGATCAAGAAGACGAGGAGGACGAAGACGACTCAGATGAATCTGAGGAAGAGAAGCCCAAGAAGAAATCTAAGAAGGAGAAGAAGTCAAAGACAAGTGGTGACGACAACGTTGAAGAACTTGCTGAGAAGGCCGGCCTTAGTGTCAAGCGATACCTCCGAAAGCTTGAAAGAGGCGAGATTTCCTTTGATAAGGACGGCAACCCAACCGCTATTAGCAAGAAGGAGCTGAAGAAAGCCAAGAAGGAAGCCAAGAAGGCTGAGAAAGAGGAAGGCAAGAAGAGAAAGCGCTCAGATGTTGGCGATGATGCCGAAGAATCCAAGGGTGAAAAGAAGAAGAAGAAGAAGAGCAAGGCCTAATTGATGCGCATAATACCCTCAATGCCGTCTGATCCTTTTTGTTGCTGTATCATATCCAGCTCCTGGTGTCTTGGTTTCTGTCTTCTTTTTGATAGGGTGGCATCACTTATGGCGAGATGTTATTTCTTTGAATCTTTCGACTTTTTCTGATTTTTTTTTCTTGTCATTTTCCTTTGGGATCTTTTATGGCGGCGCTTGGGGTTCATTTCAATTTGGTTTCTTCAGACACAGTACAAAAGGAAAAGTGTTCAGATACTTCATATTTATCAGCCATTGAAGCTTTTATACCACCTTTTCTTTTTTATAGCCGTGTTGCTATTTCAGTAGCTGTACTCTGTAAACTCGGAATCAGCCTTTCCAGACTGCCCTTATGTCCGGACGAGGCATCCCATTGCTCCAGGTCAAAGGAGCCCTGTAGTTGATTGTTTAAATTACCAGTTTCGGGCGTCCCTGTACTGTTGTTGCATTCGTTTACATTTAGCTCTTCTAAAGCATAGATATTCTTTCCCTCCGTACCTCGGCTTTGCGATGATTTGCAGATGTAATAGAGAGGCTGAAGGAACGCTGGCCAATCAGAGCCCGATTCCAGAATAACCGGAAATGGATTAACTATGATCCATGAAGAAGCTTTCCATATTACATAATCACTTCTATATCCCAAAATTGCAGGTTGCGAAGCTTTGAGAGCTGGAAGTTGGACGTGGTGAATTGGATTGATTGCCATTAGATATGAAGGTAAGCCCCTATTAGCCGGCTGTTTACAAGGAACATACGATCCAACGATATGTAACAGATTCTTGATCCTCAAGCTGCAACGCTTTCAAATGTGGAAGTGCTGGCTTACTTGAAGTCCAACCCTCCGCGCCTATCGGCACAAGCACCTCTCCCGAATGCGAAGAACTTTGTGCCTAAGCCAGACTTGAGAGACTACAACACAGTGGTAAAAGAGGTTAGAACTCGTTTAAATCCGTTGTTTGAGGATCTGCATTGCTGATCTTGATCCTAGTACAATGACTATGTCGTTCGGCTCTCCCCCCACCTCCTATCATATCCTAGCTTTACGTCTATATCTCCCGAGAATGCTACTGGGGATAGTTCAACAACTGACCTGGACGTTGCACTTCGAACACTGATCTCGAGTTTGAAACCATTCAACCTGACGAAGGCAGAGGTATTGATGATTATCAATTTAGGGGTTGGCCTTGAAGCTAAGCCAGAAGGAGACGCTGCTGAAGATACGGCCATGCAAGACGGAGACGGCGAAACTGGTGACGCAGGCGTTGACTATGGAGCCCTAGCGCTCCTCGATACAATTATAGAAGACCGAGAGGAGCGACTAGCGGATGAGGACGTTGCAGAAATACTAAGAATCGTTAGGGAGACTCTGGTTAAAAAAGAGCCCGCAAAGGAAGAACCTGAAGAAACAATGGAGGAAAGCTGAGCAACCTTGTCTCTCAAACTTCTTCTATCTCACGGTATCTAAAGCACACCGCGCCGCCTATCCTTGGGATAGATGGACTGAAATATGAAGAACTCTTGATTTGGATAGAGTACGAGTAAGAAAAACTCCGTCCCGCCACTTCCCTTCAATGACTGATTTGCTTGGATAGGAACTTTATGAGTGCTCCCCACGACTTTATTGGGAGATTTCCACCGAAGGGGTTAACCCCGCGAGTGACAATTCGCGAATTGGTTGCGCTATTGGATGTACTTTCAAATGGGATTCCTCTGAAAAAGTACACATTTGCTAGTTGGTTAATATTACTCTAGCAATAGCCAGTGCTTTATCTAATAATGCAATGATAGCTGCAAGTTCTATAGGGGCTAATTGCCCAGAACTGTGTCAGGAATGCAAATTGACTGAGTCTGCCCGAGATAAGGGGACTTGATTGCGCATATATAAAATTCTTTTTTTTCTAGTGAATAATAAAACCCTTCCCATGTTTTGAAATTGTGCTAATATATTCTTGAACAATAAAAAGGTGGAAGGGTGGGTAATTAAAGCAGCAATAGTTCGCTTCAAATATAGGCACAGTTGATCATTTGCAGAACTGTGCGTATTATTGAAAACTGGTTAGATCTATTCAAGGTATATCTCATCTCTCAGACGTTGTAAATTGCGCATTAGCCCACTGCCAGTACTCTCCGGCTTTTCGCGTGAAGGAAGCTCGGAAGTTCTACCCTTGGAGGCAGTCCCACCAGCCTTTCGGTTCTCCTTTTCCTCTCTTTCCCTAGCTTGGTTTTCGAGGACCTTCCGCCTGTCTTCAACAATCTTTGTAAGGCTGTCGACAAACTTGAGTCTCGGTTTCTCTTCTACTGTGCCCTTCCATACGCCCGCGAGGAGCCGTAATTCCTCAACTCGACGAGCTGCTGCTTCCAAACCGGCTTCTCCTCCACCGTTGCTGTCCAGCAGCCCGGTGACCTGTGATCTGAATTTCTTAGCTACCTCGCGCCCCTTTTCTTCCAGGCTCCGTGATTCAGGGCCAGCTTCTGGAGCGGACACAGATATGAAGGAGGAGGTAATCGACACCTCTGAGGGAGGTAACGGCCATTCCATTGCATCTCCAAATACCTGTATGACCTCCTCCAGCCGCGTTCTGACCTGCATCAAAGTCCGTAGACGAGATATATACTCTGGATCCTCTTGTGTGATCTCCGGCTGCGTCTTGGTGCCTGACTCTTTTTCCTTTTGCCCCTCCCGGTGTACATCCTCCTCCTGTGCGGCGGTGTCGGGCTCGGGCAGGCCCTGGGGTAGGAAGCTGCGAATATCATCCTGTAGCGTATCTGTAAGGGTGTCTGAAAGGCCGATTGTCTCTCCACGCAGGACCTCAACCTCATACGCCAGCCGCCCGCTGCTTCGTACTATCTCATCTGTAAGCTGGTTCAGCGTGTTTGACAGCCGGGCGTTTTGTGCGGTGAGCTGGGAGAGCAGCGATTGGGTCCGAGCAGAGACGTCGGCGATTGAACTGCCGCCCGCTGAGCGCGATTGCGAAGTGCTCAGCGGCGGAAGAGTGTCGTTGAGGAAGTCGACGGGGTCGAACGAAGGGTCTGAGAACTCCGGCAGCAGCGGCTCAGCTGGGGAGGACGAGGTTTTCCGCGCATCCTCGCTCTGCGGGCCAGGTCGTTGAGCCATGTTCCCGTAGATCTTGGTCCCAGTAGCTATGCCTATCCCACAAGAACTCGACCGGCCACGCCAACGAGCAGCAAGCAGCCAGGCGAACAGGTGGTCGTGTTTTCAAAGCAGAGAAGAAAACATATAAAAAGAATAAAAAGAATTAAAAAATAAAAAATAAGAAAAATTTAGGAGGCGGCTTGCGGCAACTAACTAGGTTTCGTCAGTTCAAGCTTAAAAGGAGGTGGAGCGTTGACGTCAACTCAAAAAGCACTGCCGGCAAACGGCCACGAACCAACCACCTTCTTCTGGCCGCGAGGGGACGGTCAATGGCTCCGGAGCAGCCAGCAGCAGCAGGTCGATGTATCAGAACGCCGGGACCCGTCCACAGGGGCCGTCCGGGATGCAGCGGGCAGAGTGGGCGTCGTGCTGGCCGGCGTCCCGCTGCAGCCTGGGGGGCGGGCGGGCTTACGTGAGGCTGCTGCTCTCCAGAAAGTCGCAAGTCAACTAACTACTGCTTAGTAGAATAACAACCAAGTCAAACCGAACTCTCGAGACGAGGAAGCAACGAAGACAAACACCGGGCGATGACGCTCTTCGACCAGCGTCGCCGCGGGCCAACGAGGCCGCAGTCTTTGGTCGAGTGCGCCTGGTGGGATGGGCGGCAAAGCCAGCCAGCCTGCTGCTGTGTCGACGTCAATATCCTCCGAGGGCCACAGTAGCCGACTGCCTGCCTCCCTGTATACCACAGTGCGTACATGCTCTCTTTCATATGTGTTTATCAAAGAACCGGAAGTTAGCGAGACAGAGTGGGAATTGACATGGTCTCTTGTTGCCGGCCTCTTTGCCTCACTGTCCTTGTCCTTCTGTCCTTCTGTCCTTCTGCCAGTTTCTGGGCTGCCTCCCACCTTTATGCCTGCCCGCTTATATTCACAGCATCGGCGTCTACCTGCTTCTTGGGTGTCATTTTCACTTGCCTTTTCCTCTCATCTCTTCTTCTTCTTCTTCTTCTTCTTCTATTTATCTCTCCTTCTTCTCTCCTTCTTATCCTGCTCTGTCACCTTTCCTAGTGGGGTTTGGGGTTCTATGTTTTCAAGCCACTGGTTATTGATGGACACAAAAAGTGCAGTTACTGGACATAAACTGCATAGATACCCTGTTCGGCCTTGAGAATGCCTAGAAAGGCGTTTCTCCACGACCTCCACGAGGCTTCTACGCCCGGGAGGTTCCCAGCTTTGACGAACGTGACGTCTGGCGAGGACGATGGCACCTTGTCCTGCTCCTTGATTCTCAGTGAAGACCCCAAGCAGTCGGTGGACATCGAGTTCATGGTCACAGGTAAGTCCTTATATATATATATACGAATGCGCCCTCAGGAGCTCACTAGCTAATAACTATTGCCTAGACATCTCACTGTACCCGAAGGAGCATGAGTTTCTTATCTACACTACCTCCGAAGATGTCCCTCAGTACGTTACAGAAGTGCTTGAACAAGCTCAGCAGGCAATTAGCCGCCTGGAAATTCCGGACATGTTATCGCAGCTCAGCTATACATTCCAGAACAAAATAGAACCGGAAGATGATGGACAATGCGACTTTGCTGACGACCTTTTTCTAAATGATGATGAGGACTCGGTTTATTCTGGAATAGAAGATGCTATTCCGGATCTAAATGATGACGAATATCACTGGTCTCCTGTTCCGCAGCAGACCCAGCTAACTCACTCGGACACTATCACAGAAGAGATACAAGATTCTGAGGAACTGTTATGCAAGATATCAGAAGACTTGAAAACTGCGAAATTGGCCGGCTTCCGCGTTGGATATCTAGGAAATAAACTATGCCCCATTGTTTCTGTTTCATGCCGCATTTCTAAACTTGGAATATCAGAAGACGCAATGAAGGCATGGCACATCAAGGAGGAGCAGTATTTGGTTTGTCTTATTCGGTACATTGGGAAATATCAATCTCTGGAAAACCTGCTCCTCGAGGATGAACTATCCGGAAAATCATCAGTCGAGGTACGCGTTGGCATTTGCAACGTGTATAAACCCTCTATAAGCACCGCCCTCCAGATGTTTGACCAAGTTGGCCAAGGCGCAAAGTCCCGCATTGCTATATGTGGGAATAGCCCACCCAACAATGACGATATTGTGTACTCTTTTATTAGCGGGCCTCTCAATGCCTTGTTTAATGAAAGATTTATCAAGATACTGCGCTATAGACACAGTTTTGGTCAAACTTGGTCTGGAGCAGAACGGTTTTCAACGAATGTCAGGGTAAACCCGTCGGCAGCTCGGACCCAATTTCTCATATCTACCAAGAGCCGGATATTTCTGAAGAGAAAGCTGCAATGCTCCCAAGGGCCCTCTCAGCAGATCATCTATTGGAAAAGAATGGCTCAGGAGCTTCCTTCCCTCTGATAGCTATGCAGTTCATGCTCCGTCATTTCGTAAGATGCACGGAGTTCTGTCTTGTCTGTCATTGCAAGACAAATGATAATTTCGAGGCTTTAAAGCCTTATGTTTGCTCCAAGAGCTTGTGCCTATTCCAATACATGACTTTAGGATTCGGGCCTAGCTTGGAGTGGGAGATCATGACACAACCCTATGTGGTTGACTTGCTGGTCAGCTTTACTTATTCTAGCGCGATTCGGAGCCGCCTCGTCGACCCACCTACAGGACTTGGGATTATGGTTCCAGGTGGCATGCACGATGCAAATTACAAAAATCTCTGCAATGATGCGGCGGAATCTACAGCCATCTCTCACAGGGAAATACGCTTTGAAGTAAGCTTTGACGAATCAAGTATGACTATGAATTTTGCTGGAAGCGTCCCGGGCCATCGAGTATGCACTGGAGACTGGTTAGTCATTATCGACGAAGGACGTTACCTCCATTGTCGTGTCACCAATACAAGCTTTTGGCCTTCGGTTGACATTTCAAGCCCAATCAAGGTATCAAAGTCTCGAGAGGCCATAGAGGATAAGACAATGCCAATTCCAAAATTGGTCAAGGCTGCTTGGTATGGACAGAACTTCGATGACCTCAGTCCAAAGGCACAGCATCAAATGGTAGTATCTCTTCTTGATACCCTTCCAACGGTCGTTGAAATGAAACAGTACCTGATGGAGAACTCTAGGGGCTCACAACCCACGCTTACACAATGGAAAGATAGGATTTCAAAATCAGCTCTCGATCTGTTACGATGGATAGTTGCATCAAACCGTTCGTGCATCATTCAAGACGACCCCGATCCAACAGAGGACAGTGTTAACGCCGATCAAGCCAATGATGACCGTGTTGGTGGAGTTCCTGGCTATATGCAATTTCGTTTTGCGCAGGGGGCTCCAGACAAGGAGGAACGATTTTTTAAAGCCGTCATGGCTAAAAATAAAAATTTTATTCACCCTCATGCTACTATTTTTGCCTGGCATGGTAGCCACCTCTCGAACTGGCACGGCATTCTACGCGAAGGATTGCACTTCAAGGAAATCATGCATGGGCGAGCATTTGGTGATGGTGTCTACATGAGCACAAGCTTTACTACGTCTGCAGCCTACATTAGTCCTAATTTAGGCCTGAGCTTTGGGTCTCCTACCGAAACCTGGCCCAACAGCAAGTTAGGAGTTACAGGCGCGATATCGTTAAACGAAGTGGTAAATTCTCCTAGTGAGTTTGTCAACACCTCACCACACTTGGTTGTATCTCAGCTGGATTGGATTCAAACGAGATATCTGTTTGTTCGATGCTCCCTGAACAAGGAAATTGGCCTCAATTCGCCATCAAAATTACTTCCATATTATCATCAAGATCCGAAATACGTTGCCCTAGGCCCAAATTACAAGACAATCACAATTCCTTTGTCGGCATTCAGCCAGAAGCGCCGCCTTGCTTTGGGCATGACAGCTGTCAGCCATCCTCCGGCAAGCACTCCTACTAATCTCTCTACAAAACAAGGTAACGGCGTTGCAAGCTCGTCAACCAAGAGAGCTAATTCAATCTCTAAATCACCGATACCCCGGAGCCAAGCTGCTCAGGGCCCAGGTTCCACTTCCGGCTCGGCGAACAGCCATGCGGGAGTAACCGCACGTTATTACACTGATAATACCACTTCCCAGCAGACTGCTGGTTTGTTTACATCAGACAAACCCAATCATGCGGAGTCCGACGGGTATCTCAGTGACGAGACAGATGTTGATGATCTTAATATCCATATAGAGGCTGATAGCATCAGAAGTAAACAAGCTAGAGGCAACAATCCAGAGCAGGCCCCTGAAGAGAGTGGCACCAAGGGCAAAAACAAGGCCCAGAATGAAACAGACTTTATCCCCGGGACCCTGGATCCAGCGTCTCTCCCTATGATAGCAGCTCCAGACAATGCGACTCCTTCAGCAACGGCGTCTCTCCAGCGTGACCTACGAGGAGCGCTTCGCATTCAGGACAACGAGCCGCTGGCTGATCTGGGCTGGTATATTGACCCAAACCTAGTGAACAATGTCTACCAATGGATTGTGGAGCTACATTCCTTTGACCCTTCGCTCCCCCTGTCCAAGGATATGGCAAAAGCGGGAATCAAGTCTGTTGTTCTAGAAGTTCGATTCCCCCAGCAATACCCAATGTCGCCACCGTTTGTTCGGGTCATTCGCCCTCGATTTTTGGGATTTCAACAAGGCGGAGGTGGCCATGTCACCGCTGGTGGCGCACTTTGCATGGAACTACTAACAAATTCTGGCTGGTCCGCTGTGTCTAGCATCGAGAGTGTTTTATTGCAGGTTCGCCTGGCAATTTCTAGTACAGACCCTCAACCTGCAAGACTGGTTCCTGGCCAGGATGCACGGAAGGGTAGGGTTTTGGAATACGGTGTTGCGGAGGCTGTGGAAGCATTCATTAGGGCGTGCAAGGCTCATGGTTGGCAGATCCCAGCGGATTTCCACCGGGAGTCCAAGGCTTCATTAGCTGCCGAGGCCTCGTCTTATAAAAATTGATGTTTCCTATTTACCATAAACTTCAACGACAACTACGTAAACTATGGTGATATACGCGGCATAATTGGTCGTCACACTGCCAACTCGGCGACACAAGGCAAATCTAAGTGGTGAAGATTATTGGGATGGAGGGGAAAGGGGAATGGGGAAAGACTTTGAAAGTTCATATGATTTGGATCGAACTGAACTATCGAGTTGAAAATTTCGAGAGATAAAGGGTCTTCTAGTCATAGAGTGCTTTTATCAGGCTCTAGAGTTTCTTCGGAGCGGCAAAGAAAAAGAGCAGAGATCGGTCTGTGTAGAAACGAAGGGATGGCACCTGTAATGACCTTGGAGAAGAGGAAACGACGAAGCAAATAAGAATGGAACATTGATAATTATGACAAATCTCCTCCCTTCCTGCCTTTCATTGGAGTCGTATGAAGTGCGTAAACCAATGCCACCAGCGACGGACGTCGAGACATGAAATTCCAAATAAAGGGAGAGAACCAACATAGAGACGTGAACAATGCAAAAACTAGAACACCAGGAAACTCCACCATTTTTGCTCCAACCTTTCCCCCCTGGTATTTTTTTCGATGATGGGTGTGAAGAAGTGGAAGGAATTAATGGGATAAAGATACATATAAAGGGGGGGCAGGGAGTGTAAGAAGAGTAATGAAAAGGGTAAGGAGAAAGAAAAAGGAGCAATCAAGAATTTTTTTGTCTTCTTGGATTTGCAATTTGTGGCTCATCAAGACCACAGATATAGAATCACCACACCATACCCAAGAAAATTTTGGAAATCAAAAACACCCAATCGGTCAGGTTAACTCGTGGAAAACAGTAAAATCATGAAACAAGGAATATAGGAGGCAGAAGATGTGAAGGGAAGTATAAGTGACGATGAAAGGTGGTAGTTCATCGACGAAGTTGCCAGTTTTGTGGCGCTAGAAGATCATTTTGCACTGGTAAGCCGTTCTGCATGCCGTTCTGCATACTATTCTGGATGCTGCTCTGAATTCCAGATTGGAGTCCATTGGGTATAGGATTCTGCGGGCCGGTTGGTAATCCATTAGGTACACCGCTGGCCATTTGAAGTCCGTTTAAGAGGATGGCGAGCCCTTGGGATTGGCCAACGGGGCAGTCCTTGTGCGCCGAAAGCATCGATTTTAGCATTGCATTTTCTTCTCTAGCTTTCTCTAGAAGGCTTGTTAAAGCTTCGTTGTCGCTAGAGTATGCTTCTGCTTTTCTCATTAGGGTGGCAACCCATTGCTTCTTTCGTTGACGACATTTAAGGGCGGCAACCCTGTGGTAAAAAGTTAGAAGGCTAATTCAAGATATACGAAGTGTAGCATAATACATGTGTGTTGCGGTTTGGCATACCTGTTACGCTCCTTGAAGTTCTTCTTCTTTTCTTCGTCTGTCATGGCCTTCTTGTTGCCAGTAGAGTTATTTTCGCCTTCACCATTACTATTACCATTATCGGCACCATCGGCATTATCAAATTCGACCGAGTCATCATCGGTAGGAGGTTGTGCCTTGTCGGCGGCAGCATTTGAAGCCTTTTGCTTTTTATTTGATCCCTTGGGAGCGTCTTCGGCCTTTCTGCGGCCATTTGTAGTGCCTCCTTTGGCAGTGGAACCTTTCTTGCCTTTGCTACGAGTATTGATCTTCGTATCAGGGCTATCAGAGACGTTTCCGTTGGATGGTGGAGCTGCGCCATTCGACTCATTGGTTTGAGGAGAAACCCCATTCAATGGTGGGCTATTATTATCGTTATTCTGCAGTGACATTTGCATAGGTTGCGAGGTTGGGCCAGGGAAAGGGTTGCTCGTAGCCTGAGCACCCTTAGCTAGCATGAAGAGGCCATTGGCAGCATCAGTAGCATCAGCATGAGCGAATGGGTAGGACTGGGGCTTCTCCATCGAGGCAGCAACTTGCTGGAGAATCGAGTCTGCCTCTCCAGGGTTAGAAGTAGGCGCAAGGTAGCCATTTTTCTTTGCTGCTGTGATGGCTGTCCTCTGGAAATCTAGAGTAGTAGGAGTGGTATTTCCGCTGGAGAGTTGCTGAAGTAAACCAGCAGGTCCGGGGCTGGGGGCGGGGAACATAGAGCCACCACCGCCAGGAGTCAGGCCAGCATTTAAGCCAGTACGCAACGAGGACTCATTAGGGGTAGGGAACCCGCGAGTTATACCATCAAAATAGTCGCTTGGCCCTGCAGGCCCTGTAAGCATTGCCGGGCTTAGTGGACCAGCACGGAGCGAGTTTGGCCAATTGAACCCGCCGCTGGTTGAGGTGCCTGGCATGGCAGGGGAGGTCAAAGAAGCGACAGGTGGGAGAATAGATTTCCCGGGGGTATCACTGCCTGTATTTCCAAAGGATTGTTCGAACGGGTTGGGCTCAAAGGACAGGTGGCTGGTGTTATGGATGCCCGAGAAGTAATCACCACTTGCATCGTCACCTGGTTTCTGTGGAGCCGGAATAGTAGACGGCGCATCTAAGGATGAAGTGGTGACGATGGTCTCAGGGACATCGATTTGGGTTGTCCCACGATCTAAACGGGATGATGTCAGTGGTGACAGACAGGAGACAGGAGTGTTAACTCTGAAAGTAAGTTGAGCGAACCACCAACACCAGGGACGACAAAGAGAGAGGAGGCACAATAGATCACAGTAAGAGGTCCATCCACCAGCTGAGGATGGTGCCTGTAGAGAGTGACGTGACGAGGGTGGTGATGATGGGTAGGAAGAAATTAGCTAGCTGGCTGCTGACCTTCTGACTTGACGCTCTCGTTCGAGTCTTTCGCATCCATTGGTGAATCGGTGCGAGACGCCGGCAAGCCAGCCTGCGGCGACGCGGCCTTGCTGGCTGGGGCGGACATGGTATATACAGGCGAAGAGGGAGGGAGCGTGTGTCTGGAGGGAGCGGTGGTGCTGAAATCGGACGAAAAGAGCAGACGAGACGGGCGTCCAGCGACGATCTCTCCTCGAGTCCTCTGCCGACCGCAAGGAACAAGAGTCGAGGCAGCGGTTCACTCCGCTCGAGACTGGCTGGGTGGATTAAGTGCGAGTAACGGGCGCAAGCTTGTGGATTCACGCCGAAAAGTGTCTGTTGTTGTGGGTTGTGCGCCGTTCATCGAGCGATGACGATGGGATGACGATGGGATGACGATGCAGAGCGACCTTCTTTTTTTTCCGCTGGGGAGGAAAGCAAGTAAAAGAAAAAATAGCAGAGAGCGAAGGCGAAAAAACTCTGACGACATTGATGATGTCGTTGGCTTAGTCATCGTTCTTGGCAGAGGCTTGGCACGACGGAAGCTCGCTTAAGCATAAAACGTTAAAAGCATAAAAGAAGGGCGATGGAGACGTCTGATAAGATGAGATTAGATGGACGGCGGCGGCAGCGGGAGGCAGCGGGCGGCATGGGGGGCAGCATGGGGGCCTGCGGTGGGGTGTGCAGGCGCTGGGCGAGCCTCGCTGCCGCATGCAATTGCAGGTCCGACTCGGTGAGCACATCGCTCTTAGCGCTGCATCCTGCTCGCTAACTTAGCTGACTAGCCGCTTAGTTAGTAAACCAGCACGCGCCGATGACGAAAGAACTCCCCGACTACACCAACTGCAGGCCTCCCCAGCGCGGTTAACTATTCTTCTCAACCAGTCCTTCAGACTGTTAATAAGTGATAGTGTTAAAAACTTCCTAGGTGCCATTTCCCTGCCGCGCTCGACTCGCCCAGCGATGAGTGTTATACCCACTGCCATGGCTAAGGATTTCACAGGCCCACTCTACTCAATATCAAATACCCAAAGCTCAGACTTATGCATATTGAATGCAATGCCAACATGTTTTGTCTGTGGATTATCTTGACAGCGGGACATTGTACGGCAGTCTTCTCTCCGGTCCGTTCGGTTTCACAACAAGAAGGCGGAATGGCCAAGAGTAAGATATTTGACTCCCAAGTCGAATGCATTACCCTTTCCACTTTATTATTATTATTATTATTATTGTATTGTCCTTTTTATCATTTTTGAAAGAAAGAAGGCTGTCCAGTTACCGACATTACGTGAGAATGTTTCAAGGATAATGGTATGAGTATACCATTGTTGATACAGTGATAGACCTCAAGCCTATGACATTATGAGAGAATATCTCACAAATGCCATTACCCAAAACCAGCTCTGGTAATATTCCCATCATATTCGGTTCGAAACTCCCCAGGCCCTAACAATATCATGGTAAACTCGATAGTGATAGGTGAAAAGGGAGGCGGTAATATGAAAGCTGAGGAAGGAGGAAGAGATGCTTATCAAACCCAAGTTTGTTTATTCTATTTGCGATTGTTACTTCTAATAAAGGCCGCATTCTCTCCTGGATGTCATCATACCGATGGATTTCGATAGGAAGCTGCATCCGGGGAAATGGAAACCACTAGCAGGGGGTAGCCTGCAATGTTTACCTAGGTACATGCTTTCTATGGTCCGTAGGGCCCTTTAGCTAGGAAGTCAGCATTGTTTATGTCTCTACGGCAAAGCACGATGAATGTATCTTAACGACCAGGCACATATACAGTCCTGGTAATATAAGTCTGCATTTTGTGTTATATAAGTCCGTGCAGTCAAATGTAGCAGCTTTGGAAGCATTCTATTGGACAAATACGTCTTTTGACTAGTATCTGGCTGGCAGTCGCTGAATTATGACGCCAGAGCTCCAAGCATTCTCGCATATAACACCAACTATCACGATCCACGATAGGCGGAATAATTCCATGGTCCGAGTAGCACAGGGACATGATAGTGCCTCCATCCCTCCTCGCCCTCTCTGCCGTCAACTGCGAATCGCACTTCCACCTCTGGCCAGAAACAATCCTCAACACCCTGCTCACGGTACCACTCGTCAATTCCACAGAGCCGAAGGCTCCAGGTTGAGCGTGATGTGTTTGACCCCGCTCGGTTGGGCAGCTGTGCTAAGATAGAAGAAACGGATAAAGAGTTGCTCTCACTAGACCAATTTTTGACCCGCCCATCCGAATCTGTATTTGCTGTGAACATTGGCTGTTTGTCGGCTGTGGAAGATGAAGGAGAAGTTGGTTTGACTTCGGAATTGACCAACGTCAGAACACATAGAATTCCTGCTCCTGGGCGACCAGTATAAGTGTTTAGCACATGGCAAGTAATCGGGTCTTTGTCTCCCATTGTTCTCTCGCGGATAGTATCAAGTTCCTTTTCGCCTTTTTCACCAGGGTTTGTCTCAAATCTCGGGTTATCGGGTTTGAAGTATTGCTGGAGTTGTGAAAGCCTTTTGGAAGCAGCTGCGAGAGGAAGGTCATCGATTTCAAGGTGGATTTGGCCTTCCATCAATCACGCCGTGGGTTTTTTGATATGTGGCCTGAAGACCTAAGGCATTCTCTCCCCGGTTGTTGCCGCTAATCAAGTTACCGCTCAAGTCATATCCAACAGTTCTAGTTGGTTTTAGTAACTTAGAAGTATGGACAACCTCGGTAGTTACCTATTGGATTGGAAACAAGAAAATCACGTGACACTTCTGTGCCGCGCCGCGACCTCATGCCTCTTTAGTTCAATCTCTCGTTGCGTTCTCTTCTTCTCTTTTTCCTGCTTCCTCAGGTCAGCTTTGTCCTTTTACCTCTACGTCTACGTCTACTGATACAACCTCTTCTGCTTCTGCTTCTACGTCTCACTCAGATCATCACTCTCTAACATCATGAGTTCGAGGCAATCCGCTACCCATCTGTCCTAAGCCCATCCAGTGAGACATACCAACACGGATTGCCGACCTTGAGGCCGTCCATGATGATCCTGAGACAGCTAATTAGCAAGAAATCAATATCCAGGTGGATATCGACGTGTATAAGGAGAAGCAGTGCGCTGTGCTATGGTTCTACATACAAGATGGCAAAATCATCGACCTCCAAAGCTTGAATCCTAGACGTACATATTGGGCCGATGTAATGATTCCTCTCTATAATTAGACGCTCACAATTTATCCCCTGTACTTTGCTTACCCGTGTTCTGTTCTAGGGTTTTGGTTGCCAGTACTCCGTACTCTCAACGCATGCTCTCACACCCCTGAATCCATAAGTCAACAGCTAACTAACGCACCAAATGACATGCAGTTTCTTCCCTTAAGGAGTAGGACACCAGGTGAGTATTTCTAGAGTTCCAGAGAGTATTTGTTTAACCAATCATACGTCTTAATATAGCTGCTTAGATATTTGCCCGACTGAGAGTAACTTCCAGTTTACAGAGATCAAGCAGTTCAAACACATGGCCAAGATCTGTCACAAGCTTCACAAGCGAGACGGATGGCCTCTGCATCGGGACTGACTGGCAACTTGATAACTTGACATGCCTGGATGAGGGACGATGCACGACGTTCTCGACCTGTTGACCCACTGGCGCGTTAATATTACATTTGGCTTGTTCTTGCCGCCGAGCGAGGCCGGTGAAATACAAGCATTGATCCTCCCTTGCCTTGCAGGAGCTAAAGCTTGAACCCCTGGCTTGGTGACACATCATCCCTCTACTTTCTTGAACACTTGAACGGACCATATCAGGGATAAACGAGATCGAGATCTGATGAATACCAACAGGGACTGCGGCCAGGAGCTCGTACGCTGCCTGGGCTGTGCTGTCAACCACCGGAGAAGCTCGACTTGCCCATCTCGAAATATGGAACCCGTTTTGAGGCTCGAGCTCGCCAGTCTGCCTCCGTATATTATTACCCCGTGTTTTAATTAAGATTTTCTCAGGCCGTATATGTCATCTCTCATTGGATGGTCTAGTTATTGCAGGCTCGTGGTAGGCAGGCCCGTTACAAGTCGAGGATTAAGGTCTAGTTACCATCAACCGGGGTCCCCAACCAGTTTAATCAGTTACACGTGATGACTATCAGCTCTGGCCGCTCCCCTAGGTGTGCAAGGCCGGATCAATGACTACTTAAATCCTTAATCGTTCGTAACTAATAATGACAGCTCTATATAAATCCAAGGTCTAACTATATACTTCTCATCCTTGCTCCATAGCAGAAATACTGCCACAGAAACACATATTTCTGAACAAACATCAATTCAAAAGTCTGCAAGGCAATAAAGGACTAAACAATGAATGCAAATGGAGAAATAGTCATGTTAAGGACTACCAACTGTACGCATCTTCAATGTACCTGATTTGCCGATATCCCTGGAGCATAGCGTTGTGGATTGCCTCTCTTGCTTCGTCTGCTAGACTATCCGGACCGCAGACAAGTACAGCAAGCCGCGAGTTGGCCGCATTTGCGCTTTTTGCCCGCTCCAAAATAATAGACTTAGTATCTGGTCTCCCATATTTCACCTCGTATTTCGGAATTGCAGTGAGAGACTGCAGCTTGGAGTCTTTGGTCAGCTCATCTAGAACATTAGTGTCCAAGGACGACGTTGTGTTCGTGCAGGCTGGGGAAGGAACGGCAGACGCAGCACTCTTGTCACCACTCGTCAAATAGAAGGAAGCAGAAAAGTCTCCACGCTCAAGGGCGGGCTGTAGCTCCCTAGAGGCTACATTGTGAACGTAGGAAGCCTGTCTCGCTGACCAAACAAGTGTCATATCCTTTGTACATGTACCTGTTCCGGTCGCAGATGCGCGTCGGATATGATCCTGGATATAAGGCACAGCAGCAGCAATACCTGTACCACCAACGATGAATAGAACCGATTCGTATGCCCACAGAGGAGCAGAGTCGCCATATGGGCCCTCTAATAGCAATGTAGTTGAGATAGCAGTGCCACTGGACTTCAAGCATTGGTCACGAAGTTGGCGAGTCCACCCATTATACGGTCGTATCCAAAATACGTAGGTTGTCTCATTGGATGGGCTGCCTCTTGGATTTTGGTCCTTGGAAACATTGGCGACCTGCTGCACTCCATCACTTTTGCTGTTCTCAACTGGAGAAGAAGAGCCAGTCTCTGAAAGTTTCTCAGTGGCCACCTTGGAAGTCTCGGCCCATGCCCCGAGGGTGAATGGATGACTCTCATACCCAGTCCATCTGAAGGGCTGGTACAAAAAGTAATACCGTCCAGGCTTTTGAGAGATACCGGTTGCAGCTGGTGTTACCTCCAGCCTGATGATATCTGAAACCTCGTCGTAGTAAGCAACAGAACTCGTGTATTGAAGACCACCTCCAGCGAATCGAACTCGAAGGTTGCAGTATATGATTCTAATAATGCGCAGAGTCCTCTCAAAGCCCCATATAGCAACAAGTGGCCAAAGGTAAGGGTCATATTCGCCTCCATAGACGGATATGTGGCTAACATAACAAAATGAGCAGGTGTCGTGAAAGATATCACATTCTGGCTGAAACTTACTAAAACATGGATATAATTGTCACAGTAGATAATGCAATGTGGATGAGTAAGAACAACTCATATGTTTTCCTTCGGAGCCATAGGCATGAGAATATTACCAGGAAACTCATTACCACAGTTCCCTGTAGATTCATTAGTAAAGTCCCGGTTAATTATTACTTAGGTATGTGGATCATTTAGGAATGCACTAACCACAACACCCATGCAAAACCATTTTTCTGTAAACCGTTTGATATATATTCCCGAGCCTAAATAACAGAAAGAAACTGGTCAGCCGAGTTTTCATTGCATCTTCCAAATACGGCTACACTAACCTATTAAGAAGAAGAATATTGTAAATGCGATGGAATGGGCAATGGCAAGTAGAGTTGCGGCTAGAGCAGCCTGTCTATGGAAGATATTGAACATTCGGAAGCTCCAGCCTGTGGCCCAAAGGAATATATTGTTCCTGCCTGCAAACATCCAAGCGAGGGGCAAATTTGCGAAGGAAAGCACCCCAGTACGACCGGCAATATACCGGCATAGTTGTGCATTTGTTTTTGGTATGCTATAGATAAGAACGTAGTCGTTAGTAGGGTTCCCACAAAGCCGGACTGAGGCAGACATACTTTAAATTCCCAGCGAAAAGGTCATAGTTGACACAGCACAGGATCGCAATGATAAGCCAATACGAGAATATCACAATTGCTTCTATTCTGGTTGGCATGTCACACCCGTACAGTGTCCGCAAGTGATAAGATCCAAAAGTGCTCGGGATTGTCAGGTGTGTTTGAATCCAGTCGGAGAGATACAAAAACGGCCTGAAAACCCGATGGGGATTTTTGAGCTTAAGATCATAGCTGCCCTCCAAGTCACTCCTCTTCGTCCTCGACTGCCTAAAAAATGCCCACTTGCAGAAGTTGTTGATCATTCCAAGGACCAAAACCGTACCCCAAATGCCATACATAGCAAATCTAGACCAAGGTCAGTAAAAAAGAGTATGGAATAAAGGACACAATTATTAGAATATAAATGTTTACCCATAGTGGTGACGGTGCTTCACTTCAGTATTATTGACGACCTATGCGCTGTCAGCATCTCTTCTATATTTTTTGAGTTAGAGGCTTCCATACAACTGTCTTCAATGAAAGATCGAAAAATTTCATGGAAATCAGAACCGGTGTGTTGACCTTTTTCTCTGGCGGTATTTCTCCGTTTTCGATCACTTTCATTTTAGCAATAGTTTCGTCGGTAAGGTTGGCAGCAAAGTCTGACATCGGTAGCAAAGGCTGAGAGATGCGCCGCTGACAATTCTCCTCAAGAACGCCGACTCCGGAAAGTATTTCTTCGGGTTGGCAGTATACTTTTGCAGATGCGTATATAGATGCTACCTTCAAACGGTTCCGGCAGTACATAACCCATTGTTTTTTGCCAGAAGGACCGGCAAATTTTATAGGTTTATATGCCCTGTAAACGGCAGAAAAGCATATTTCATTGTTTGCCAGTTCCCTTGATGAAACAATCCTTATAAACAAGGCTCCTAGAAGAAGCTTGAACAAAAACATAGTGTAGACTTCAAATTTCCCCTGTCGAAGGCAATCGTATCGACGGGATACAATAGGGGAAGGAAAGAAAAGTCAAAAGCCGCATTAACTCGACAGAAAGGCTCTTTCTAGTCTACCATAACCAGAGGCTGCCCAGGGTAATATATAAGTTACAGCCCTAGCTATGAATTCGCCTAACTCGGGGCAACCGGAGAACCCTTGGCCCCTAGGTCTTGTATTAAGAGCATGCCGTGAGAAGACTCAATAGAACAACTGTTGGTTCTCTTATTTCTCCTCTTTACCGGGAATAGCATGACCCACAGATAAAATATTGAAAAATTCTGCGGTCCCGAACAAAGCAGACTACCTGGGTACTTTCGACCCCGTCCACGATGGGCTCGCCCGGCCGGTTGTAGTTGAGTAGTTGTCTTTCTCAACCACGCCGAGATATCGGGACCATTCCACGCATGGGTATGATTGAGATTTCGCATTTGCCACACGAATCAGTCCACACTGTGAGTGGGGTATTTTAGTTGACTACCCATCGAGGTCATATACTCATGGAAAGAATTGTGTTTTTTCCCCCTCTTTTTTGAGAACCGCTCAAAAAAAAGACCAAAATAAAGCAAAATATCAATCAATACCAGATTGATATGGAGCAATTGTACCATGGTAGCTGTTTGTATGTCGAATTTTAACAAAGTTGTTGATTGATTCTGACTCCATACGAGTGTACGGAGTTGAGGATGCAGAATTGGTCGTTCTCTTTTTAAGGTTTTCTATCGCCAAGCTTGTTGATAATTAGCGGATCAGATAACTTATTAACCAATTAGCAACCCTCCTCCATCACGTATTAATTCACTCATGAGGTAAGCAGTTAACTGAATGGATCTTATCAGATTTTGATATCTACAAAATCTTATCTAATCAATCTTGGTCACTACTGAGTGGACGGAATGGAGTATCCTTCCTATAATCCGAGCGACGATGCATCGCATAATTACATGGGCTAAAAAAATAACTTTCTTAGAGAAAAGCCAAGTCCGTAACTACAATGCCGCCGCTTTTTCGAAATTCTAGCTCCTGATTTTACTCCGAAACAAACACCCTGAGTTATTTATCATGTCTTCAAGGAGGATGGGTCAAACAGGATTCAGATTAAGTATAACCTCATTACTGAGGGGTTATAGTTGTCTACACAGTGAGTGTTGTGGTTAGAAGCTTAAATTGGAAAGACCATAGCCTTGTGGGCTTCAGTGCATAATTAAATTAACTACGCTACCTAAGCCATTTGTGACCGTTACAACCGTCCCCAGTGGAAAAATCGCCCACTATATGCAACAGCTGATGAAGATAGCGGGGTCATTTCCTGCATATAGTGGTGGCCTACCGAACACGTGTGAGATAGTTTGCTCGCCAATATATACAGAACGGATACCAATGGGTATAAAAAGCAAGGTCAAGTAAGGCATAATACCCGCCGAAACTCGGGATTAATTGAAACATCGAGGAAGGAGGAATCGGAAGTGCAAGTTCCGCAATGACCTTGTTAGTTCTGGGAACGTATTCGCAGGTGGCTGGCCGTAATGCAAGAGTTAACCGAAGGCCGAATAGGGCCAGAATAGGCGCTACATATATCTTGCAGTAACATACAAGACTTTGACCGCGAAATCCATGACGATGATTGGAGGCTATCCCAGCGTCCTCGAGAGACTTTGCGCAAGAAATGAACCCAGATCGTATGGATAAGACCAGGGCGCTAATGGCGCTCAAATTTCGGGCCGTAGCTCATGTAGCTATACCTTGTCTTGAGCTGTTGAGACCGGATTTCCTCGACATTGGGGTATAATCTCCGTTCCTTAGGATAGCCGCATGGCCAGAATCCTAGGTCACTTTCTACGTATAACTGCCAAACTAGGTCGGTTTATGTAACCTCACATCGGAAAACCGTACTTCGGTCCATGTTTCTGGCCAGGGTTACTGAAGGAACATCTGACCTGGATGTACATGGGCAGTTCGGGGGCACTCTAGTTTCAAGCTGTTTACGCTATCCAGGATTGGCTTGAATCTCATATATCTGGATGACTGTGGATATAATGATTCGTTCAATCTTGTTAGTTAGACCAGGGCTTGCCTCGGCTGTATGGAAGTCCCATCCTTATCTGAATTAACTAGCGGTCTAGTCAAGGAGATAGCAGTAAATGTGGGGTTCGAAATCAGCAGTCCTCAACACAGTCGCTGGAGGATCTAAATGGGGGTAATTTCAAAACTTTTTGGTTCTGGTATCGTCAGTTTCACTATCTGTTCCTTTGTCGCCTCTTTACTCTCCTATCAGCTGTGTCAGTGCACGAAAGTGGGCTACGAACGAGGATTCCAGCAGCAAATTAGTTAACAACAATCTTTGCTGTCTTTATGAAGGGATCAACAGCCTGGTTAAGAGGGTATGGTATGCGAATTGGGTCCTGGAATCGAATTGAGCTCCCATGGCATACATCCCATTAAAGGGCTTACCATTACGGGGACATTTTTGGGTAGGTGGTGATAAAGCTTTCACTGGAAGAATTCGGCAAATTAAATTAAATGCACGGCGTCGAATTCTGTGGCTTCTCATAGAAACGGCGGGCTTGGCGCCTGTGTCATGTGACCACAACTCACCTGGGCACTGGAGGGCTGGTCCAAGCGTCCTTCAGGTAGCCAAAAATGCAATTGAACACTCAATCACAAGCAAGGAGATCAACTATCAACTCGTTTTAACAAACTGATTAACCCTGAAAGCTGGCTTACCTGACGGCGCAAGTTTATACACTCGCCGGCCAAGCAACCGTTACCGAGATCACGCCTACTTTTTAACCAACTCCTCGAATACCCTTCCGTCAACCCCCCACCTAGAGCGTTATCGACATGTCGTCAACCGCCGTGGTAGGGGACGACGACGTCCTGGAGCCTACCCTACAATGTCTGTTAGACCATAAGACCCTTCGATGGATATTTGTCGGTGGAAAGGGCGGAGTCGGCAAAACTACCACTTCATGCTCGCTGGCCATACAACTCTCCAAAGTGCGGAAGTCTGTGCTTCTTATATCCACAGATCCTGCTCATAATTTAAGTGATGCTTTCGGCCAGAAATTTGGCAAGGAAGCTAGACTTATTGATGGATATGATAATCTGAGCGCTATGGAGATTGACCCCAATGGAAGCATTCAGGATTTAATGGCTAGTGGGGGAGGTGACGGAAATGACGATGCTATGGGCGGGTTTGGTCTAGGTGGAATGATGCAAGACCTGGCTTTTAGTGTAAGTATCAATCGCAATATCTCTTCGTTGAAAGCTGCTAACATTCCGTGTTAGATACCTGGTGTTGATGAAGCGATGTCCTTTGCAGAGGTTTTGAAGCAAGTCAAATCTTTATCATATGAAGTTATTGTCTTTGACACCGCTCCTACCGGCCATACTCTTCGGTTCCTGCAGTTCCCAACTGTGTTAGAAAAGGCCCTTTCCAAACTATCGCAGCTTTCTGGCCAATTTGGCCCCATGCTTAACTCGGTCCTCGGTGCTCGTGGCGGCCTACCAGGCGGGCAAAATCTTGACGATGTGCTATCAAAAATGGAATCACTACGAGAAACTATTGCGGAGGTTAACTCTCAGTTTAAGGATGCTGATATGACCACTTTTGTCTGCGTGTGCATTGCCGAGTTCTTGTCCTTGTATGAGACTGAGCGCATGATACAGGAGCTGACGAGCTATAACATCGATACCCATTGCATTGTTGTCAATCAGCTTTTGTTTCCCGGAAAAGATAATGCGTGCCAACAATGTGGCGCAAGACGAAAAATGCAAAAAAAGTATTTGAATGAGATTAAGGAGCTGTATGAAGATTTCAACGTTGTCAGAATGCCACTGCTCGTTGAAGAGGTCCGTGGGAGAGAAAAGTTGGAAAAGTATGAATATCCCGCCCTATTTTATATATTCAGAAGTAAACTGACTTGTTCGCCTTGTAGTTTCAGTGACATGCTGATCCACCCGTTCCAGCCAGCCCACGAGGATTAGAGTAACGAAAATATAGAAAAACAGGAAATTTACAGGAAAAGAAAATTATACAGGGCTCGTGGTAATCGAAGAAGGTGGTAAAAACATGAGTGTTTCCCCCATTCTTACATGGTATAGGAGAATATATCAATTTTCTTTTTCTGATAGAAATTACCCAGCCGATCAATAAATGTATTTTGTTCACTGACCAATCAGTACGGAGCGCTTACACATGACAATCTTTAGTGATATCTCCGTTGAAAAAAGAGAGAGAACGACGCAATAATTATAAACCGAACCAGGTGAAACGGGTAATACGCCTTATATTTACAATGGTTGATTATGATGCATTGCTCAAGGGGCCCTGGATGGAGCTGGAGGAAAGGATGGAAGCACAGGGTCACATACATAAATATATCCGCCCTGCTCAGAATAAGCTTGACCCATCCACGCACAATGTGAACCCTCAAACTGTGGAGAGGCAGCGAATTGATAATTCCATGAAACTACTCCGTATAATAGCCTTGTCTCCATCTTATCAAGATCCGGCCGGTGGTCATCTGCTAGAAATACCCAAGTCAGGAACTTGCTTGGCTTTCGTCGTGAATATGGACAACGGTTGGCCCGCAATGGAACATAGGGTTGTGTCCCTATCTAGTTTCTCTCACAAATCCACTGCAACCGTGCCTTCTAAGCGAACTAGAACTCTCGGGTCCATCCGGAGCCTCCTGAGAGACGGCTCATGAGGCACGCCCTGTGCATGGCGGTCAAGATAGTGCGATATTTGAGTTATCTACGGGAAATACGAAAAGGAGGCCATTACTTGTATTCCTCGGGAGAGGATTTGACCCATGATGTATGGTCGGTTTGGATCGCCATTCGTGGAACACTCCTTAAGTGGAATTACGTTCTGTACTCAGTACTTGTTTTTTTCCTTGAGTTCTTATTGACCCGGATGCACAATGCAGCTGATGCCAGTGGAAATAGAGATATGACCTCATTTCAGGTATGCTCCAGTCCACATCTCCCTGTGGGAACAAAGCAGGCAGCAAGAGCTATGAGGAGCAAGGGTTCTTTTCGATACACCTATCCATGCAGTCGGATGGATCTATGGAAGAACTACGAAAGAAAAAGTAGCTGAGATCGCCCAGCGCCGTTGATGCACTAACTATGTCGAAAATGATGGCTACTAGTATGTACGGAATATAACTTTACCATCTATGAAAGATGTTTTCGACGGACACGGCTCTATTGGCTATCCTTGCACGCATCTTAGGTAGTTAAGCCTTCCTTAGGAAGCGTGCCATTTATAAGGCTGGGGCAGGGTTATCCAGCATAGGCAGGCCTTCACGTACTCTGGCGGCGGGTGGCAAGGTCAGGGCACTTCCACTAGAAAGGGAAATTTAGTTGGAGATGCTGGGGATTATTTATGCGCCTAACTGGCCAACAGTGAGTCCCACAGGAGCTGTCTACTAATGCGACAATGGGATAGAGACAAGTCAAGGCAAAGCACGCTCGTTCATGGCTCCAGGGGAAAGGACAATAGGATCCTTTCCCTTCCGGCACGAAGTATCTAGATGTATCAGTTGCCACTGGCCAGTCCGCTTCACTAAGGAGGCGCCTGTCAGAGCGATTTCAGCACTGCCGATGGCTTGTCTTCTCCCCCCTTTTCCCACATTTTTTTCGTACGGATGCCTGCCGACTCGCTGGCGCCAAAGCGTCTTGGGCGAAGACCCGAACTAGGCAGTCTGGTCAACAAAACCTGCACACAAAAGAGGAGCGAAAACTTGCGAATCTGGAAACGCCACGACTGGGACAGGGGGCGTGCAGCGGTAAATGAATATTAGCTGCACGCAGCCCACAACGATCGGAGGCCTGTACGAGCGTGAGTGGATGTGCTGAAGCCTTGTGCTCGCTGGGTGAAGCCTCACTTCGAAGCTGTGGTCGAAGAGCTGAGGAAAGGCCGAGCGCGCAGGGATCAGCTGACCTGGGTGGCCCTTGGCTGACGTAAGAGAATAGGGGCGCCTTTTTGCTCCCTGGAAAGTCGGCGGGAAATATATAAGACGGGGACAGACGCCCGCCGGCTCTGCGTGCTTGCTCTCTGCTCTCCCGTCTCTTTGGCTGGCTACGAGGAAGAAGCACCGCTGTGTACGAAGCTGGCCGTGTGATGGACGACAACTAGCCTGCTGTTTCCCCCGTCTTTTTTCTGTTTACCTCCCTTCATCTTTTGCAGAAGATGAACGTCTGAGTGTGTTGAACATCCGTCCTCAATACACGCTGCACTGCACGGCACAACCACCCCCTGCCTGTGACCGAGTCATAGATAGTCTATATCTATACCTTTGTATCCTGCGTCTGCTTTGTACTCTCTTCATCTACTCTCTTGTCGTCTTGTCTTTTTTTTTTTTGGTTCTGCTCTTGTTTTCTTCACGTTCCCCCCTGTCAACGCTTCTCAAGCTACCCCCTGAAACCACGGCGTCCAGTCAAGAAACAGAACAAAGGACACGGAAAAATGTCACAGCCCGAGCAGTACTGGCTACCAGGCTATGAGCTATCTCGACAAGTCATTCTCAGCAATATCCACATCTTTCTCGGCCCAACGGCGTCCGCGAGGCCATATACCTACCATGTATGGAACCTCCAACCTATCACTAATGGATACATAGCCCTTCCGTTTTCCACGTTTCCTGACACTATAATTCTAGGGCCGAGATGGATACCTGGTCACTGGAAGCAGACTCACCCAAGTACGTCATGCCCTTCTCCCCCTGATGGTGCGGCCTACATCCATATCTGTGGACCGATTTGCCTAATGATGTGACCGCAGCAACAAATCGACGACCTGAAGAGTATGTCTAAGAAGTTTGAACTGGACCAGACGATAAAGACAATGCAGTTGTCAAGTAGCCACGAAGAAGCAGGTGACCCAGCCACTCAGACCTCCATCCATAAGCCTGTGCCGGTGTCCATTTCCAGAGGCCGTGAGCGAAATAGAGACCGAGATCGGGGAAGAGAACATCGTTCTTATGATCGTGGGTCACGATCGAGACGATACCGGTGTTGAATACAACAGGGCATGACATGATCTTGGATGTATTCATTATGTCCACGGACCTACTTACTGTACAAAGCATACAGTACACATCTTTGTTTCTTTTCTTTTTCTTTATTTTTTTTTTCCCTTTTCTTTTCTGGATATCCCCTTCTGACGCTTCTTTTCCCTCTATGGGTCGCTACGTTATGGTGCTTGGTGGCTTTCTTCTTTTGCTTGAATAGACATACTGTTTTGATACAAAACTGTCGACGAAACTTCCCAATTACGTTGTCCCTCCATATAGGTAGACTCGCTCTACCTTGGAGTTTCATATCTTATATAGGTCCATAATGGGTCAATCCAAGTAAAAACATGTGAACAATTAAGGCATAAATCTCGTTTACCATTGAAACTAAAATGTTTAAGAAACCTATGCATAGATAAGAGTATGCAGACCGTTAACACACACAACACAGGATTAACTTGAAAAAACGCCCACCCAAAACATGTCAATCCGAGCAGCCGTTCCACATGGCGAAAGGATTGAAGGAAAGAAAACATAGGTTGGAAAGGAAGAAGACTAGAAGAGGAGTGTAAGGGTGTCGGCATCGGGACGAAAAAGAAGATGGGCTTTTGGATCATTCCTCCGTTCATCATAAACATTGACTTGAGTAAAAAATGAGGCAACCAAATCACGTCTAGTGTCGAGAATTAAATTAAATTTATTTGGCAACAGCCGAGCTAGAGATTATATTAGCAACTTCCCAGGAAAATAAAAGGGATAAATAAGAGCATACCTTAAGACTTGTGTTCGGAAGAAACCTCCCTTTGTCTTTTCGATGACTTGTTGATAGACTGACTGGGGAGGGTGGTTCATGAGAACAGTTCCTTCCTGATAATCGATCTTTGCATCAACACGGGTGTCGCGGATCAAGTTGACTATCCATTTCTCTCCTTCATTCTGACTTAGTCCAAGGCGAGTGGAGAGGTCACTATAGATTAGTTAGTATGCCATACGTAAAATAGCGCAAGCTTAGTAAAAAAAAAAACATACTTGATGTCAATTCTCTGGTGGATCTTGCAGTAGCTCTCTGATATTAAGTGTCTAGCAGACTCGACAAAGGCATCCGCCGCAGCAACAAGGAAGAAGTCACTCCGTAGAACTTCTTCAGCTTCACCAAGTTTCTTCTGGGCCTCTTCAAAATCGAAATCAATGTAGAGAGCCTTGATGAACTCGGTAATTGGATCCTGGTATTCATATTCTTCCTGTCGAACAACACGGATGAGATCCTTGAGTTGTTTCTGGTACAGGGCAGAGTTCTTGTGGGCGCGGCTTCGGTTGGTGATGACGGCGGCAGTGAGGTAGCGGAGGATCCAGGGGCATGCGGTTTGTATAGTGTTGATGTAGGCGGGGTGGAAAAACATATCTGTGAGCACGTCACGGGCAGGCTCGTGGTTGAAGAATGGGAAGAGAGACCAGTGGATGAGCCATGAGCGATGCTGGAGCTGACCGAGCGGGTTGTTAAAGAGACGGGTATCAATCGAATCCTTGACCTTGGTGATTTCTTCCATGGCACCCTCCCAATTGGTAGTCAGGATTTCACAGGCGAGTTTTCCCCACGTAGCGGCAGCAACCTTGTCATTATCGGTAGAGAGAACACGGAACTGGTATAGAAGTTCAGCAGCGTTTCCATAGCTACCACAGCTGTACTGGAATCGCCCAAAATCGTAGAGAGTGTTGACCATCTCAATGGTCGCTCCGTGCTGCTCCTCAAGGAACTTCAAGTTAGCGGCCTTATCACTGCGCAGATTGCCTACTACAGCATCATCCTGTAGCAACTCTGTGATCTTGCTGCTTGCATCGACGTAATGCTGCAGTTTCTGCACGACCTCTTCTCTCTTAGTAACGAATTCCTCTGGTACGGTATCTGAATCGTTGATTTCCTGCCACAGACTGGCAATATAGTCTGCCATGTTGGTATGCTTGAGGAGCTCATATTTCGACTTTGTGATCTGGTCGATAGCCTCCTCGTCCTCCTCCTGATTTGACGCAAACTCTAGCAGCGGGAAGATGAGCTGACGGTCGAGATATGGGATGAGCTTAGGGAGCAAATCGTGTTTTTTGGCGACCTCGTCGGCGGTGGCTGCAGACTGCGCGGCGGCATCCTTGAGCAGCGTGCTGGCTGATGTCGGGGCGTTGTCTGCCATGGTCACGGTCTCGCTCTTGCAATAGCCAGTCGGGGTATTCCTTCGTGAAGCGGTCCGTCGTCTTCTGTCTCTCCGTCGTTCGTCCTGCGTCGTCTATCTTCGTTTATCGTCTTCGTCCCGCCAAAAATTAAATCGAACTTTTTGATGGTTTTTTTTACTTGTGTGGTGGAAGCAGACGCGCTAGTGCCCGATCGGGTTAAGCGCAGAAAGCATCGGGTGACTTCGACTTTTTATATGAAAAAAAGCGAGAGGAAGAAGAAAAATCGACGTCGAGATAAGAAGAAGAAGACGCAGACAAAAAACGGAAGAGAGAGGGAGCTCTTTTGCCTGACAAAGAGACCTGGATGCTATAGAAGAGAAGCTCGGTCTAGCCAGACAGACGGGAGACACCCGGCTTTTCACCAGCTTCAACAGCTCTCTAGCACGGCCAGCACCAGCTAGCAACTTCACACCTATTACTCAAGATGGCCTCTATACTTCCTGCTCAGCGGTCAACAGTCCAATGCCTCCAGCGCAGTTTTACCTCTCCGGCCTCGTTTAACAGTCTGCTGCGAACAGCAGTCCCACAGTCGAGAAGTTTGCGTAAGTAGAGACTTGTTCCCTCGTGCCTCCAATTGAGCAATCTATACCACTGCAGCAATACCAACCAAATCAACCGCAACTAGCAATGGCAGCATATATTAACATATCAGATATAGTATCACATTCTTTCCCCGCTACTTCTTCCCGCACAATCGTCACGCACATCACTCGACCGTTCACTGCTCCCAAATCTACCCGCAGTCAGGCTAGTTTGCAGCCTCAGCAGTCCGCTCCAGCAGGACAAGCTGATTCTCTCCCACTCACTAATCTACCATATTTTATCCGCCGAACCCCCTCGAACCAACTACCCATTTATCTCGTTACCAAGGCCGGCGGAACCAAGCAGGAGACTCGACTCCGTAAGACGGAAGGAGACCTTAATGCTCTTCGAGATGATTTGGTGAAATACCTTGGCCTTGAATCTAAGCCATCAGAGGTATATATCAACCAGACAAACGGACACATTACAGTAAAGGTACGCTGTTTTCCCTTTACTCACGACAGAACTGGATCATGTCTAACGGTGTTGGTCTCTAGGGATGGCGAAAGCCAGAAGTTACGCAATTCCTCCTTGATCGACGATTCTGAACGAGAAAAATCTCCTCTCTTTTTCCTGTCCAAAATGTATTATTCCATACCACTTCTTCTTCAAAACGGCGTTTAGCGATATTTGATTTCTGATTCCGCATACTCCGCATAACCTACCTCCCTGGTCCGTTCTGATAATGCTCTAGTCTTTATCTGTTTCACTCCCTATTCTCTTCATGCTTAGCTTAGTCTGGTACGGATTGGTTGGTGATTTATCATTTGGGCATGTCATTACTGTTGGGGGTTTCTCTCGTGTTCCTGTCTCTCATTTGAAAAGCTACGGACAGTTGTATAGTATGTATGTGTCTATGGTATTGTTAACTTGCTCTTTATGTACTTATGTGCATACATACTATAGCTGTGTGTGCTATTGAATAGGGTCTACTCCGCTTATCAATGTCAAGTTCAAGAAGAGAAATCAGAAGATGTAGAGGACATGCAAGTTGATGAGTAGATGGATTTCGATTAAGCTGCTCGAAAATGTTGTTTGTTACCCAGGTATGTGATTAGGACCTTCACCTTAACGCCCTGCATAAAATAGGTAGTCGAGATATACATGCAATGAGAAACATATAGACAAAAAGACAAAAATGGGTAGAAAGCAGTTGTTTGATGATATGGCGCGTTTATATGTTTGCATGCATGCGTACATGCTTGCTTGCTTTCCTCCTTTCAGTGCTTTTAATGTTTCTCAACTCCCCCCATACCATACATAAATACATACATACAATTCCCTCCTCGTCCAAAAGTTCAATCTGAAACATCGTCATTCTTCCCAGCAAGCCGAGCTGGTTCGTGGATATGACTTGGTAAACCAAATTCCCAGCGACGAAAGGGGGAATGACGGAGAAAGAAGATAGAGACAAAAAGGTAGACGAAAGAAAAGAAGAAGGGAAATAAAAAAGGTGAAACTGAAAAAGATAATAACGCGAAACGAGAGTCAATAGCGGGGAGGGAAAAGGCGTTTGGTTGGGTGGAAAAGATTCAATGGCAGCCGACCGCCTCCTTTATTTTCACACGCAAGTCCAGATGCAAAGAAAATCTGTGGTTTGTATGCTAGCTACCGTCTGTCTAGCTCTTGATACAATGATGCATAGATCCGGGCCGGTACTTAGTAATTATCTCGATAGCCCTTCGAACTCGCAAAGCAATTTGAGCGTGCTTGAGTCGATGACTCTTGAAACCAATGCACCTAGTATATTCTCCTTCTTAGGCAGGACGTTGAGCCCCAAGTCTATACCGCCCTGCTTGCCTTTATTTGCCTTCCGTACTTTTGAGGCAAGTCTGTTGAGTATACCGAGTGCACGAGAAACAATGGTATAGTAACCTTGTGCATCATCCTGCCTAGCACCAAGAGCATTGGGATGTTGGGGAATAGACTGACGAGGTCTTTCTGTACTTAATAGTCCAGCAAGGTGAACAAGACTAATGGCAAATCCGTCGTGGGAACATAGCCAAGCACGAGCAAATGAAGCATCGGCGAGAGACGATAGTACCTCCGCCGCTAGAAGACCTTGCATGAGGAACGGCTTGCGAGCTTCCGTTATAGGTAAAACGTTCCCCTTTGAGTACTCCGGTATTATGGAGATGGCAAGTGCGAACGCACGCGTTAGGAGATACGTTGAAATATGCGCGCCAGCCGTTGATGCATTGACAGAGGGGTCGGAGAAGATAGACTTGTAGAGGGTACGATTGGGGTCATCACGGGCTAACAGCTTAGCTAAACTGTCGACTGCTGCTGGCAGATAGCGATGGATGCTTGGCTGGTAACTAGGGAAGATGAGAGGTTCGTCGTCTGATGTTGGTGTGGTAGTTAAGGGTGCAAATGAAAGGAGGAAATTTAGCAGCGCCAGGGCCTCATCCTTTCCTGGTATATGTATGGCGTGGGCAAGGTTGCTGAGGAAGATGAGAACGTCTTTCATGAAGTCTAGGGTATTCTGATGCGTGCGAAGGAAAAGATGCCTAGTGCCCATATATCGAATGGCAAGAGCAAGGAAACGGACAACGCTTGGAGCAGAGAGGAGAGGGAAATTTGATTCCGAGAAGCTGAAGTTGCGCAATATGGTGGTAATACAGATGAGACGGTCGACCGCTCGATCGAGGGAGTGTTCTAAACTGCCAAAGGGTGGAACGTCAAGCAACGACTCGATCTCCTGGCGGCATCCGCGAAGTAGTTCCTCGTACGAGGCCAGCTGTATCTCATCTGATACTTCCGGTGAATGTTCCGCGAGCAATTCAAGGTGGTCTGTTGCTGTATCTAGCATAGTTGGAAGCAGATCATCGCAGTTTTCGAGAGAGAGATGGACCGCTGGTTCAGCGGACAGGGTTGTTAACGTGTCTAGGGCCAGACGAGTTTCAGAGATGAGTCCAGATTTGAGGCTCATCGTTAGAGCATGGATGTCGATTACACCCAATTCATGGAATCGAGGAACGGTGGGCTTCAGACGGAGTAGATCATCACCCAGAGGGAATAGCTCATCGACGATGACAGGACCATGGAAAACAGGCTCAGGGAAGGTTAGAGGTGTATACTCCTCCGGTATTGGTTGCTTGAAAGTGTACGTTGGTGGAGCAAAAGCATCTTCTTTCACAGAGGGAGAGGCTATGCTCTGGCCATTGGGAGACATAGACAGAGACTCTGCGTGACTCAACCCAGAGTGTTGCTGTAGCTTAGGCTTGCTAGGTGTTGAGTAGCCGTTCATAACTTGAGGTGGCTGCTGCTGCATCGACGGTTGCATGAACCCCTGTGCTGGCGCTTGTGCTTGGACCTGAGGGTCAAAATGGCTATTCATTGGCTTGACAGGAGACATTATGTCATTCTGAGGCTGCATCGGCATTTGCATCTGCGGCTGCGGTTGTGACTGGTCGCCTGGTTTCTGGTGTGTAGAGAGCCAGGCCTGTTCGTAAGCGGCAAGGTTACGGTAATAGTGATCCCGTATCTCTCGTGCAGCTGTGGGATACTGCATAGCGGGAAAATGCAGTTGTTGAGCGACGACTGGCCATGAATTAGTATTGGTAACCTTTTGGGAACCGCCTAGCTTCATGACAGTCGCGTAGAGCTGCATAAGGACAATGGGTCGTCCGCACACGAGAGGAGAGGGATCAAGCGGTAGTCGTCGAGGAATCATAAATTTCTGCAGCACGCGAAGGAATCCTTCTGGTGTGGTAGGTTTGGCCATAGCCTGTGCTTGAGCCTGGGCCTGGGCCTGAGCCTGAGCCTGAGCCTGAGCCTGAGCTTGAGCTTGTTGTTGAGCTACAACCTGGGCCTGTTGCTGGGCAGCTTGAACGGCTTGCTGCTGTACGGCATGCTGTTGTGCCTGTTGTTGTGCCTGCTGCTGTTGTATGTGGCGCATAGCAGCCATCTGGCTCTGCTGTTGGCTCGACATTGGCTGGCCTGGCATTCCAGGTGGTACCTGTTGTTGTTGTTGCTGCTGCTGTTGTACTTGTTGTTGCTGTTGCTGGCGCACCTGGTTAGCCATGTGCATCTGATACATCTGCTGACGCGCGGCCATCTGTTGAGCATGCGAAGGATATCCAGGCATCATAGGGTTCTGGTTTGGAGTCTGTTGGACTTGACCTGGATAAGGCGGGCCTGGAGGGTAGGAGGTGGGAGCTTGAGGAGTGGCAACACGGCTTCCGTGGTCAGACGAAGGCTGGCCGGGCTGTACTGCAGCATTGGGGAAAGGGGAAGGAGAGGTAGTTTGTACTCTCTGCGCATCAAACTCCTGTGGCACTGGAGACGGGCTAGCTGTCGAAGAGGCTGCCTGCTGAAAACCCGGGTGAAAAGCAGGAGCAGGGCCACCGGGAGCCGCACCAGGTGCGGGAGGAAAATGAGAAGCTCCGTTGGCATTAACAACAGCTGCTCCGCCGCCTACGGGAGTTTGCTGCTGCTGCTGTTGTGGTTGTTGCTGCTGTGGTTGTTGATAGCCTGGATAAGCGCCATGTTGCGGTGTCTGGGAGCGCGAGACGGCAGTTGGAGGAATCCCTCCTGGTACCTGACGAGGAGACGAGACGAGAAAGCCATCATCTGGTCGCGATCGTTTCGACGGGACGACAGAGTTTGGCGGGTGGAATCCAGGAGACATGCGCGATGCCGGCGAGGGAGTTGCGCCATTGAACATGCGCGTGAACTGGGGAGTGTCCGACGGCGCGGGAGATTGAGACTGCGGCTGAGACTGAGGCGGCTGTTGCTGTTGTTGTTGTTGTTGCTGCTGCTGCTGCTGCGGTTGCTGCGATTGAGGCTGCAGAAAGGCCATGGAGGGATCTATGGTGGCCGGCGCGGGTGGAGGAGGATGGGGGGGGTTGGCGAACGCGGTCCCGTTTCCATGGCCATTGACGTTGGGGTTGCCTGCGCCGGGGTCAAGGGGCGATGGAATGGCGGGCGGCGTATCGTGGAGCCAGGCGTTCATGGCGAGTTAGACACCCATCCGATTGTGCCGTTTGGATAGCTGTGGGAAGCTCCCCCGGTCTCTATTTTTTTATTTTTATTTTTTTTTATTTTTATTTTTGCTGCGTGTGTTGACGATGGGATTTCTGGGGACCCGTAGGAGTGAGAGTTCCAGGGTCAAGGCCGATCGAGCGAGTGAGACAGCAGCAGAGAACGCGTGCACCAGGTCAGACGGCCCTCAGCTCGCTGTCCGGCGACGTGGCTGTGTGGGTGCTGTTGGCAGGGAGTGCAGGCAAAGCGAGAGGTGAGGTCGCGAAATGCCGCGTCTGGCGTTTGCTTCTTTGCGCTTCGATGAAATCTTGTTTCGCCTTTTTTTTCTCTTGTGGATGTTTCTGCAGTTTCCCAAAGGGGGAGGGCGGTGAGAGGGTCACGTGTTCTAGGATGAGTCAGCAAGAGAAGGGCGCAGGCAGCGCAAGCGGCCAGGGGAGGTCGCGAAGGCAGAGGCGGGTAGGGGAGGCTGGCGGAGCAGCTGGAGGGCAGAGTCAGGGAAGCAGAGGCAGCGGGAGGACAGGAGGGATCGCCAGAGCGAGAGGTGAAGCCGGAGGGAAGACAAGCTAAGCGCCAGGCGCGAGTGAAGGGAAGGGCGTCACCGTCACGTCTGGCGGCATATCAGGATCGGGGCGGGTAGGGGAAGAGGCTGAAAAAAAGGGGGCCCAGACGTGCTGACTTACGCCTTGACTAACGCTACCTTGACTGCTTGCGACGCTTCCAAGGGCCGGACGAGACAGCAGACCGAGCAGACGGCGAGTAGGAGAAAAGAGCGTCGTGTTAGGGGACGGACGGGACGGGCGGAGCATGCATGGAGTTCCCAGCCTTCACTCTCTGTACGCTGAGATAGGCATACGTCACGTCGGGTGCTTGGAGACGCAAGAGGCGGCGGAATCTATGCTCCCGGGCAGAGAGAGATACGTCTATATGCCTATCACAAGCGACGCTTCTTTCTTCCTCTCGTCTCTTTTCTCTTCGTCGCTTTCGCTGCCTTTTTTGCTTCTTTCTCGCCGCCCATCCCCTTGATTACTAAGATTATGTTCACGTGACATTGTTTGAAACGACCCCTTAAGTAGGCGCTTAATTCATTGACAGAAAACTCTCGTTTGATACAAGAAAATCGTGATGCATGAGGAGAGTGAAAAAGTAGAGATACAAAATGAAAAGATAACCATGGATGTCTCCGGTAGGCGGGTCTTGCGGGAGCAGTTCTATATCGGTCTGCCGTTTAGGCGTATCGGTAATATCGATCGTCGTAAATATGCCAAGGTTCTGGGGATAATGTCCATATATCCTTTCTAAACCCTTCTCACATCAATCTGGCAGCGACTGCACATCATAGGAACCCGGGCGTCCATCTTCTTGGATTGTGCTGGATTCGTGCAGAACGCACTCATGCCCCCCCTTCACTGTACCACCGCATGTGTTTCGGACTTTACAATACATGTGTCCGCAAATTGCTGAATAGAAATGATACCACCGCACCTGCATCCCGTTCGCTCATCAACAATGCCGTGCTCCATGATATATGGTAAGAGGTGTTTGGGCTCGACGTAGGTGACTGGGTGCCCCATAACTGACTAGTTTTTCGCTGTGGGTTGCCAGGTGATTTGCGGGTGTTTTCAGAGAAGTAGTAGTGGAAGGAGAGAGGGAAAGACGGTGAATATTGAGCTTTAGAAGAGACGAGAGGGAAAGACAGAGTCGGATGTGGCGCTCTCGTGGCTATTTATAAATGTCAATGGATCGCACACGAATGGTGAATATTGGCAGGAGACGTATCTGCCCAATACTCCTCCCATAAGTTCGACTGCATCGAAGAATAACACGTGATTTCCTGCCTTCCATTCCATATTCTCTTACAGCTCTCATATTACATACCCCGGATCTGAGTTAAGGTAGGTTATTACTTGCAAAATAGGCCAGTCTAAATGTATATACGCGACTGGAAAATTATCGATTCCGGTATATATATAATCACATAAGTTCTTTACTTTCCATAAAGTCAGCCTAACGCTTGCCCAGAACTTCATTCCAGGGATGACCTCCAGGAAAAGACCACATCATCGATCTTGATGCTCGCAAACATAGCATAAGTAAGGGATTTCAACGCTATCGATGTGATTATATCGCGCTGGAGACTTGCAGAAGCCGACCGTGCAAGATTTGGTTATCGTTGATCCACACGTGTGCCGGTATATTGTGAACTCATGAGTGCAGATTGCTGAGCGGAAGACATACCATCCACACGTACACCCCGTCCTCGGATCTATCTTGTACATATTATTATACAAGAGATACGTTGCTATCTCTTTAGGTTGGATGTATCGCAGAGGAGGGTCGGGGCTATTGCTTCTGGATCTAATGTGTTCAGGCACAGGTAGGGTGGGATTGCGAGGTTGGGCAGGAGGATATTCTGAGGCAGAAGGACTAGAGGTTCCGAAGATCGTTTTGGAAGGCGGTTCCTGGTCTCGGGGTTCATCTTCACGCTCTCCTTTCCTTGATCTGGCCGTTTTCGATTGGATTTTTCGAAATATAGCGAGTCTGGACTTGGCAGATATATATTTCGTTATCCTGTGGCTTGGTCCCCTGCGTTTCGTGGCAGGGGGTTTAGTTTCCTGGGTTTTGGCCATGGCTTATGGAGGTATGGGATCGATGAATACGCAGCGCAAAGGACTGAAACTCCGATGGCCAACACTCTCTCGATTTAGAGGCATAGACATGATCGCCTTGGTGGCCATGTTACATTTACTTATCCGAAAAGCCCCTCTTCTGAGCCAATAGTCGATCGTCTCATGCATGCAGCCCAGGGTGCATGGAAGATATGGGTATCCGGGCGTTACGAAGCCCAAAATCAGAGAGTGAGTACATGTTTGTCATTGATCTCACTATATTCGGGGTATAAATTATGTTCGGCTCTTTAAGCACCTTCATTGCAATCTGAATAGATGGGATGTCGTTAATACAAAACATTCTGAACAGTTAATTATAGCCCTTAGTTGTTGGTTTTGTTAAAAGTGAAAAGTCGAATCAGCGTTGAGAATTTTCCGCTGACTAACAAACCCAGAAAGTCGAATTGCACAGTGACCAATGAATATTAACTTAAACACTCCATGGGTAGTTATCTCTAATTGGTCAATGAGAGTATACAATTTTCCAACATCAACATCAACAATCTGGTTGGATCAAAGGGGCAGCGGTTTGAAGCGCTTGTGTCCAGGCAGCTACCAATAACGAGCCATGGTCTCCATGCATGGCAGCCTGCCCTGCACAGGCAGAGTAGACTCAAAATATCAACATTAACCCGACCCCTCAAGTAAGTAGTCACAACTCCAGTCTAGCTCATTTACATCTAGAAACCCGTCGTTTGTCCATCCGAGGTCCACGATGATCAGTTCAGAGGGGCGGTTCTGTATAATTTACTGCATTGATGATCTTGTCGATGTGACTACCTATGTCATTGATTGCGATACCCTCCGATGCCTGCAGCTTATCGGCCCTTCAAAGCTCCTCGGTAATGAGGATGATTTCCGGAACACCTTCCTGGCTCTAGAACGATACGTTGACCAGCTTGGCCCGGACAACCATACCATTATTGTTGACGAAAATGGGGATTTGGTTAAGTTCACCAGCGAAGATGTTACAATGGAAATTCGATTTCCGAAGTACACCGGTGCAATGGACAAACATCAAGTCATACGCCGATCTGAGCTTACCGAAATCGACAGGCTTAATAAGTTTGTCGACCTGGTAGAATACAACTCCTCAGACAGTGAGGCAAAGAAAGAGCTCGCTTTTTTCAAATATACCCTTAATCAGAACTGGATCTGGAGGGTTTGGATAGACCTGCATATCCACAAAGCTCTTCAAGGCAACGAGCACTTCGTCCCTTTCCACCGTATCATCATTGACGATGTAACCGAGAACATTCTTGGGTTCACATATAAATGCCTATCTGGGACCAGGCTTTACGATTACGACGGTGTTTTCAACTTCTGTTGGCTAAAGCAGATGACAGATGCGGCGGACGAGCTAAATCTACGTTACGGTGTCCTGCATAATGATATTTGTCCACACACCTTCCTCATTGACCACGACAAGAACGAAGTCAAGTTATATTGTTTCGGCCTGATAATTAAGATCGGCAAACAGACTATGGTACCATTGGCTGACGTTAACTCTCTCATTGTCTGGGTATATCAATTTCTCACAGGGGACAGGCAGTTCCTAGATAGGTTATTGCATCAAGAGTCTGTCAGTAAGATAGAAGATATGGGGGAGTGGAAGTTACAACGCCCTATCGAAGATGGATTTGATATCTCAGATTACAGGAAGCATCTGAGGGACTAGTCAGCTACTCGACGAGCAATTCAAGCGACCAGCCATTCGCGTGAAGCACCAGAGCCATTATCATGGCCAGAATATCCCGAACCCCAACTGCCCACATCCAACAGGGGATATGGGCCTTCCGGACGGACGAGAGCTGAGGCAGAGGAGGCCGGGGACTATGTTACACGTTGGGAGAGACCGGCGCAGCATGAGTTGACTACATCCAATTGAGCAGAACTTGCCTTGCCTACTGCACCTTGGCCATTTCAGATTCCTACTAACGTTATGTATTGAGAATATAGAGACGTTGTGATGTATTGTAAGGAAATAGCCAGATATTTCTATCAAACCATGGTATCTTTTTTTCTCGCTATGCAGGTTCTATTTTTTTGTGACCGTGATAATCATACACATGCATTTCGTTGATTTTGTTCCCAACCGTAAACATTCCCAATATCCATTTAAACCAACGGCAGGGGGGAACCAATCCTTCATTCGTTTATCTCATTAAGCAGACGGAGAGTCTCCATCATGCTGCACATCCATCGTCTCCATTTTCTCCTTCATTTCTTGCTCTTCACGCGCAACCTCTTCCTCCCAATCTTCAACTACATCTTCATCAGCATGTGCATCAGCACCGTCCATTCCCAAAGCGCCAAATCGCGAGGCAGTGCCAACGGTTCGTCCTGATCCGATGCCGCTACGCAGGACCAGTTTTCCTTTCGAGTCGCTGGGCGTAGCAGTTCCAAATCCATAAGGAGAAGCTTCACCTGGGCTGCTGCTTGTACCCGGGCGCTTTCTCGACACAACCTGTGCCCATCCGTCATTCGCACTGGCAGAAGATGCCTCTTTAAGAGCAGCTTCAAGCCTAGCACGTTCAGCGGCCGCCTCGCGTTTGGCGGCTCTTTCTTTCAGTCGTTCTCTGTCACGGAACTTGGCGCAGTCGCCTACGCTGATTCCTCGAATACCTATTCCTGGTCCAGCAAGGGAGGGCGGCAACCAACCGCCAGATTTGAAAACGACGACATGTCTATGGGGTTCTGGGTCGAGACTTTCGGATTTGAAACCCCAATCTTCCGCAAGCGAATGGACGAAGGCACGGAAATTGGCGCGAGCAGGTGGGAAGCGAGCTGAGCGGTCTGTCATGCTACGAGCCAGTTCGTAGAGCTTAGATTCGTAAGTTTCCATGGTCGAGAGGGAAGAAGACGAGGCGAGTTCCATGTACATGTCGAGTGTTTCCTTGGAGTAAGGGAGGTTCTCCAGTGTGAGTGGTTCGGACGCTGTTGCAGTGCTGGATGGATCGACCTCGAGTCCGAAAGCAGAAGCAATGGTGCGATTACGCTGGATTCGACCACATTCTTCATCACAGGGGAGAGATGATGGAGCTTCATGTCCCTGGCGATCTTTATCCTTGGTTGCACCACAGCGTTTTTCCTGCTTAATTCGTCCGCACTGGCAGGTAACTGTAATCTTTGACTGGCATGGCGTCTTCTCTGGACACGGGAATGGTGCATGACATGGTTCAGTGCAGATGTGGGAGCACTGCTTTTTAATCTTCCCACATTGTTGCTGGCAACTAGTTATAGAGTCTTCACAGTCGCCAGGGCGGTGACATTCCTTTTTGCATGTATGCGAGCCACACTGGAGTTCCTGGCCGCAAACAAGTCCACATCTAGCATCAACTAGCCAGCAAGGCTGATTCTTGAGCACCCTCTTTCCACATAAACACTTCTTTTCCGTTAAGAATGGGCATTTGGGACAGGATTCGTCATCAGTATGGCAGCTGTGTGGTGTCTGGGGGTGACCGCATCGTTTGGACCGGCCGCAGTTGAAGTTACAGGCCGGTGGTCCTGTTCCACAGGGTAAGGGAGGGTAGAGTACAGATCTGCCGCAGTTGCATGTAATTTCGTGGAATATGGCTTCTGGACACCTAGCACAGGGACCTCGATGGCACAGCTCCTGGCACTCATGGGTACCGCATTTAAGGAGTTTCCCACATACACGCGTGCAGATATGCTCTGCCTCAATGTCATTTTCATCAGTCTGTCGAACGTTCAGGGACTTTAGCTTCTTCTTAGTTGCGAGTCGTTCAATGGCTTTGCGTTCGCCAGTACAGCAATGCTCGCCACAGACGTGTCTCCCGCAGTTGAGCGTGGCCTTGCACACGCGCATACAAGAAGGCGCCTCTGTCTTTCCCTGGTGGCAGAGGGTTTTCGCTGTAGTTCGTCCACACATACAAGACACCTCCATGGTGAGGTAGCATGGTGGACAGGGCCCAGTATGACACGGCTTGGGGCAAGGATGGCTACATCTCAGGGGCTTGTTACAGCTCTTCTGGCAGTTGGGAATCGGATCCGTACAAGCCTCGCGTGGCTCGATATCCATATCGGCAAGCTTGGTCTTCCCACAGGCGCAGTGGGAGACCATATCAGGGGCTGTAGGGCAGTGAGAAGGGAGTGTGTCCTGAGGATGACAGGATTTTTCACAGTGGTGGATGCCACAATCAAATAGTCTGCCACAGACATCTGGACAGGTGAAAGAACCTATCCAAGTTTCTTCCAGATTCCGGGACTCTCTTTCTTCTTCCTTGACATTGCACAATATCTGACTAGTAACTTTGCCGCAGTAACATCTTGCTGGAACGAGCTCTTCACACTCTCCACAAAGGCCTTCATGGCATGACCGTTGGCAGGTATGTTGTAGACATGGCAGAAGCTCCTCACAGGTTTCTTTGCAGCTCCAACCAGAGACGTAGTCTGTGTCTACGCATTTCTTCTGGATCTCATGTCTTCCGCAGTAGCAGCTTTGTACAGGGCCCATGGCCTGACAGGGAGCACAGGGGCCAGCATGACAGACGGAGTCACAAGGGTGAGGGCATCCCTCCCTTGATCGAGAGCATGACTGGCCACATGAATGAGGTGGGAGGCCAGGGACAGATCTGATATCCATCTCCTTCTCACACCAACAAGTATACCCTGACGGAAGAGTATCTTGAGGCAGGTTACAGCCGGGACATCTCCACTGGCGAGCAGGCGGAAGCTCGGAGTCATCCTCCTGCTCCTGGTCCCGCGGTCTTGTATGTACGGATCCTTCGTTCGTCGACCATTTCTTGATACAGTGAAGATGGAAGACGGTCCAGCACTGTCTGCAGGACCAGACCTTTGATCTGGGGCCAAGTTCGGACGTGCATATGGGACATTCATATAGGTTGTTCGAGATGTCTTCGTGGATGCGCGTGGTGATGTTATCCGCTACCGACTTTGTGAGAGATTTGGTAGGTTTCTTTGGGTGCTGTCGAGGCTGTTTCGAGGGGGAGGAGGACTGTTCAGAAGGAGGATTGATAGCCTTATGAGGCTGCCCAGGGACGAATTCCGAGGCGTCAGGCCGTAGAGAAGAAGAAGACTCAGCTTCGGCACTATGTTTCTGGTCCTGGGATGCTGCTCCGTTCGTGTGTCTCGAGGACGACGACTCGGCTGGCTGTGTCAACCTGCCACGGAACGCCCTGGTGGTGACTACTTCTGACCGGCCGGCATGAGAGGCGCCTCTTCCTCTCCCCCGGCCCCGTCCTCCTCTCGATCTCCGTTGCTGGTGTTGCTGTTCGTGTGGTTGTTCTTGCGCCGTCCGTTGCTGCTGCGGTGGCTGCGACGTCCCATTCACAACTGCGTGCGCATCACCTCTCCCTCCCCTGCCTCGACGATGAGATCCTCTGCCTCTCCCGCTGCCTCTATGATCTCCCTGGGACCTCGACGGGCCCTGAGCTCCCAAAGACGAAGCTGCCGGGGTAGACGTGGGGACATCTATTGAAGATGCCATGGTCGGCTGGATAGCAACGCGCGCACCAGACTGAGGACACGCGATATCCAGTGTGAATCAAAGAAAAGGGGGAAACAGTTCAGGATAGTGAAGACAGAGAAGAAACAGCTTCTTCTTCTTCTCTTTATCTTCTATGTAAAGCAAGAGCTTGACCTTTAACTCCGGCTGATGCTAGGCTGTTTCTATAGACAAGGAAAAGAAGGGGGCGAAGTTCCGTCAAAAGGAGGCGACGGTGAAGAAACTAGTTAAAGGACAGAAAGAAGAAGAAGAAGAAGAAGAAGAAGCAGAAAAAAAGGAGGAATAAACAGCAAAGGAGAAGAGCTTTTTGCAGGCAGAGACAGCTTTGATATAAAAGGATTCTCAAGATTCTGTGACGAAATTTAATGTTTGATCTTATTTGCTTTTTCTTGCTTTGGTGGAGAATCGAGTCGAGTCATCTTTGCTTGAGTCACTGTTCAAGATAGAGTGGAATGTCTATACGAGACGGCGATGAAATGCGAAGACAGGGTAGAAAAAGAAGATATATGTATTAATCAAGACGAGATGAAGACGCTCATGCTAGCCAAGGTACAGAGGTCATTAGGTAGGTAAGTAAAGATGGGTATGGAGGTGAAGAAAAGAAAAGACGGGACCAAAATATCAAATCACGGTAGGAAAAGGACCATCTCGCCGTTATCATTCCGCTTGACCCTCAGCGTCCGCCAGAGCTGCTGCTCTTCCTCCTCCTTTCTCTCCTTCTCTTCAGCCCGGCTGCGTCCGCGGCCGCGCCTGCTGCCTCGCGAGCTCTCCTTGCCGTCCTTGTCCTTTGACTCCGGCGAGCCAGAGCGGGACGGGGACTCGAGGCGGTGGTAGCGCTTCAGGATCTTGTGGACAGAGCATCCGCGCTCGCTGTCAGGCCCCTTGTTGACCAGGGACAGGAAGATGCTGGCCTTTTCGAAGCGCAGGTTCTCCTCGAACTCGCTGTCGTGGCCTGGCTGGGCGCTGCCGTTCTTGTACAGGACCATCTGGCTGTTGTCGGTGGTCTTGCTGCGTTTGGCGGCCCCTTCGTCCGAGTCGGTAGAGCGTTTGTACTCGATGGCCTTCATCTTGCGCTGATCCTTCTCGGGCCGTTCCGAGTCGGAGTCTTCAGCCCCGTTCCCTGCGCTGACCTTGCGTCGGCTCTTGCTGGAGCTGCTACCCACCTCGGACAGCTGGCGTGTCTTGGGCCGTTTGGTCTTCTTTGTCTGCACCAGCTCGCGTGACGTCGAGGCTGCAGGAGCTGGCGCAGGCGCAGGAGCAGGAGCAGGAGCAGCGGCTGCACTCGACCCTTCCGAGGTGCGTCTCTTGGTTCGTACAAGTGCCTTTGTGGCCGGGTCGATAGTGGCGCCAGCACCGAGCAGGGAGATGAGCTTTCCTGTCGTGCGACCCTGTCCCTTCATCGATATCCCCAGTCCGTTTTCTCCGGACCCAACGGGCTCCTTGGTGCGTTTGCTACGCTTGATGGGGGAGTTGGGCTCGCCGTGGCCACGGGAGTAGTCGCTGCGGTACTCGTCAGAGTAGTCTGGCGAGACAGAGTAACGCATCATGCGGCTGAGGTTGCCGGTCAGGCCTGAGTGCAGGATGGGAGGCGGGCGATCGTGATAGGAGGTATGACCACCAGCTGCTGCAGCGGCGTCCATCATGGGAGTATCGGCCTCGTAGTCATAGCCGCCTGGTGTAGTCAAGTTCGCGTCTGAAGGGCCGGCCTGTCCGCGTTTCCGCTTCTTGTCACTCGTGGTGAGACTCATGTTGCTCATATTGCTGTCTGTCCGGTGACGCTCGAGCGAAGGGGGCGGACGGTTCATGTTGAGTCTTGCGTTCCGGTCGTGGAGCCACTGCTGCCGTTCCCGCTCCCATTTCTGCGCCGGCGTCATGAACTCGGTGGACGCAGTGGACAGGTTGGAATCGTGTCTGTACGGCGGTGCAGGCGGGATAGGGCCCGCTCCGTACGAGAAGCCGTTCTCTTCGTACGCAACATCGTAGCCGGTGTCCTCCTCCTCGTCCCTGTCGCCGTCTATCCGGGCGAGCTGCTTCGGCGAGTCGAAGATCGGGGGAGCATGTTCCACCATGGTCATCGACTCGTTGAGATTCGTCCGCGAGGCGTTGGGCGTGGCCGACTCATCGAGGAAGTCGAACACATCGATCTTCTCAGACCTTGGTTTAGCCACGGTGGTGTCTGTGTTCTTAAACGGCGGCGGACTGGGTGCTGGCGGCGGTGCGCCCTTGTAGTCGTCGTCTGCATCAGGCGCGTCCTCGACGTAAGGGTTGAGCGACTTGACAACTGCGTCCTCAGCTATGGTGACAGCTTTCTTCTTCGTGTTCTTCGCTGGCTTCTCTTTATATAGTGCGCCCTGGTACTTCTGCGCCTCGGTCATGCATGACTGTCCATCCTGTTAGCTTTCTTTCCCTCTTCTTCTTGTTGTTGTTGGCTGTCTGATGCCCGTCCTTTCGCTCCTGATGCAGGGCGGCCAATGGGGGGGGGATGATGGTTTAATGGCAGGGACCGCAGCCTGGAGAAGAGCCACGCCGGCAAGACGTACAGTGTGAGATTGATACTCGGTGCCCTGGAAGTGCACCATGCAGTCCAGGCACGAGAAGGAGGCGCCGCGACAGTGGCCGCGGTGGGAGTCGAGCTTCTTCTTCGTGAGCACATCTCCACAGTTCTAGTAGTTAGGTATTTTTTTTTATCCCAGCGTTAGTCGACTCGGTCGGCGCAAAGGACAGGCAGGGACAAGAAAGGGACAACTCACCTCGCATTGGAACGAAACCATCGCGGCGTTTCCCGTCTGCTTATATTTTAATTAATACGGGGCGGGTTTTAGGCGCTGGCGTCTGCGCTGTGAGGATGCGCTGTCTGTTTGGGATGCGATGCGATGCGATGCGCTGGACCAGCGAGCAGCGAGCAAGCAAGCAAGCAAGCAGGAAAGGAGCGCGAGATAAGGCTGATAAGTCTGCGGCCGCCGGGCTTATAAGGCGAGCCGCTTCCTGTCTGTCTTCTGGCGCCCTCGCTGCCTGTCCTGTCCTGTCCTGTCCTGCCCTGTCCTTCTTTTCGCTCCTCGTTCTGTGTGTCGTTGCTTTTTCTTCGAGCCTCGCGACAAGAAGAGTTTTTGCAGCCTGCCGGGGGTGGATTCGGGATAGGCGAAAGACAGCCTATATTTAGCACTAGAGAGAGACCGGCGGGACGACGAGACGGCGAGACGACGAGATGAAGAGTAGAAGACGAAGATGCACTTGAGCGTATACTTGTTATATAGAGGCAGAGAAGAGACGTTGATATGCGATGCGCTCGCTGTGCATGACCTGAAACCGCGCGCGATGTTGCTTGCCGCCGGCCTTGCATATATATATCTAGGATGTATATATATATATGGGTGTCTTTCTAACTACAGGGGCATCAACGCGGCCGGGAAGGTATTTATATGCCCGAATAGACAGACACAGCTGCCCATGTAGACAGACAGAAGGGAAGAGATATAGCGGTAGACAGATATAGGCGCGCGTAGCGGATCTATACGACTCGCACCCTCCTGACCCCCTATCCCATGATCATCAAAGTCTAATGCGCAACACCAGACACCCTCGTCTGCGCCCTCCTACGCCCTCCTACGCCCCTGGTGCGTCCTGTTGCGCTCTGCTGCAGTCTACTGCTGACTATGGACAGGCATCCTGTTGCCAGATGCGAGGTCTGATGGCCCGGAGGTGGTGCCTGGTTTCAGGAAGCAGCGTCAACAAAAGTCTCCATGGGGAGGGATATATGCTTCCTTCTATATCACAATCCTTAATATACACACAGGAAAAAGAGGAGGAGGAGGGAGAAAAAGAAGAAATGAGAAGCAGTAATAACGCCGGCTGAGAATCATGGTCACTCGTCACTTGCGCATCTGTCCACGGGATGGCTGTGGCGATGCTGAAGACACGGGATAGTATGTATATATATATAAGAGGAGGTAATCACTGGCGCTTAGATCAACCATTCGTGCGTCTGCAGGGTATCACTTGGGGTTAGAGAGATGCTTCCAAAGAGAGAAGAGAGAGAAGAAAATAGAGGGAGAGAGTAAGCATGCTTACGGCTCATCCGTTATTTCCACCGGGCCGCCAGGGAACGGCCCGTTTGCGTCTCCCCAAAGCATCTTCTTCGGCTTCCTGGGCTTGGTGCTGTCTTCCTGCGTCTTGACGCCATCGTTTGCGCCGCCTTTGCTCTGGCTCTGTTTCTGGTCACCCGCCTTCTTCTTATCCTTGTCGTCGCCGCAGCCACAGTCGTAAAAGTCGCCTATCTTGGTACAATCGAAGAGATCCTTCCTTAGCCGTCGGTTTACCTCGTTGTGTACCAGACAGCCCCAGCCTGCGGCGGCGTTCCGGGACGAGGTCTGTGGAGGGTACTTCTGGAGCAATTTGACGAAGTGTGCTGCGCAGTCACCACTAGAACATTGCATACTCATGTTAGCCATATATAATTAGTTCTCCTCCCTCCCGCCTCCCCCCTTCACTCAAGGTTGCCGCGTTACTGCTCCGAACACATACCATGGGTATAGTCTCGCAAAAAGGTACACATATGCACTCAATGCCCTCTGCTCTTCGCCTGTCGGTTTCTCGGGGTACCGTGCCATCACCGTGTGGAACAGATGCCACGACGACCGTCCCAGCTCGGCCCTATCCAGCATAGTATATCAGTGTCATGGTCCTCTCCCAATCCAATGTCACCGGGTCAGGGCCCTTTCGAGCAGAAATCCACCTACTTGGCCGTGCTATTCTCCAGGGTCGGCATGATGGACTCTCCCTGCAGCAGCGACAGCGGGACATTGCCATCCTTCGGCATGGGCTGCTGCTGCTGTACGAGGTGGCCAGGCGCCCTTTTCTCAGGGCTTATGGGCGAGACTCGGAAGAAGGAGATGGTGAGGATGAAGAAGACCGCAAGAGCAGTCAGGATGAAGAACCGCGACGCCGGTCGGTGAGCCAACATCATGGCTGCGAGGTATACGCCGTAGCCTGGTACGCCTTGTCACTATTCGTAGTGTATCAACAACGGTCTGCCGGAGGTGCTGCTGGCATTGAGCGCCGTTCACAGGCACGCTACAGCATACGGTGTGAAGAAGATAGAGAACAGCGAGTGCAAGGGGGAAAGAAAAAGGACGAACTGCCGACGTGTCCTCCTTTGTGCTCCCCTGCCAATAAGTCAGAGCGACGAGTACGAGTAGTAAGGTGTCTTTCTTCTTTGCTTCTTCTTTGCTTCGTCTTCGTCTTCGTCTTCGTCTTCTTCTTCTTCTTCGTCTTCGTCGTGGCCAGATCCGGGGGAAAGGGCAGCTGCTTAGTCATGCTCATTGTTGTCGTGTTATTCAGCCCCTTTTCGGCTTGGGGCGTTTTTTTTTTGCCTTCATCACGAGCATCAGGATGGAAAATGACAGCGAGGAAGACGCTCGTGAAACCGATGCAAAACAGCCTCTCGGTTGCTGGCCAGGGATGCCAGTTGCTGTCAGCTCTGTCTCGCCGGTGACAACCTTACCATCAATTGACTCTTGCATGGCAGCAGAGCTAAGTTAAAAAGATGCAGATGGCCACCCGTTATAGCGTCATCAGCCAACAGCAAACAGCCCCAGCTACCAACAACTAACAGAACCACCCTTGCAGCCTCAACGGGACTCCACTCGCTAGTGAGTTGATGCATATCTCGGGAATGCTGCCAGGCTGCTCTACCATGAAATCTGTCACCCGATCGGATACCAGATCTATACCCCCTCCTCCCCCCATCAAGGCCAGGATGGGCTGGAGTTATTATCATGGCTAGTTATGGACCCGCAGGCAAACAAATACCGTCATCGGCTCACCCGAGTGCTGACCCTTGGTTCCAGTCTCGAGAGGCAACGGATCAGATAAACAAGAGCCAGTGAGCAGCATGGACGGCACACAAGCTATTCGGCATGCCGTTGATTCTTCGGAATGGTCAACCAAGAGGCAACACCCGACGTAGCTTGTTTCTCGGTTCATGACGTGCGCTTCTAACTCTTATCTGATCGCACACACAGAGGAGGAAAAGGGCCACCCCCCTCGGCCAAAATAAAGCATATTCACCCTCTTCTCAAATTATCAGTTTGAAAGGGCCATAGCGAGTTTTTTTCACATGAGAGCTCTCGTTTTTTGCTGAAGAGCCCAAGTCTCCTCTTTAGCCTGTCCATAGTAACCTATTTTTAATACCTACCTATTCATCTGCCTCAATTCCTGGCATAGGAAATTACTGCCTAGTCTGCTATGCTGGAAAAGAATAGTAGTGCCGTCTCTGACAGCCTTCCTCCACCCGTTCATAATGCAGCTGCAACAGAAGCACTTGTGGATGATGACTCCAGCTCTGATAGTATCCAGTTTGGAGTCAAGCAGGCCGAAGCCGTTGCGGCAGCTTGGTCTCGAAAGTCACTCATCATAGCCTATGTCGGGTACGCGTGCTACATCTGCTTCCTTCTGCTTCGAGCAGCCGGCTAATCAGCTACATCAGGGTGTTCGTGGTCTTCTTTGTCAACTCCCTGCAGCAGCAGATGGCCAACAGCCTTAACCCCTATGTCACCAGCGCCTTTTCGAAACATGCTCTTCTGTCCTCCATCTCAGTGGTGTCAAGCCTCGTGGGGGCGATCATGAAGCTTCCTGTCTCTAAGATTATTGATATCTGGGGGCGTACAGAGGGATATCTCTTAATGGTTGGCTTCTGTGTCATCGGTAGGCCCTTCATCCTGCACTGGAGGCGGCCATACTAACCAGACTTACACAGGCATGATCATGATGGCTACTAGCAACTGCATCGAGGCATATGCAGCAGCTCAGGTGAATAGCCCGGCAATAATATACTTGCGCCTCAACTGACTATTTGATAGGTCTTCTATTGGATTGGTAATAATGGCATTGCCTATGTTCTCGACGTGTTTCTGGCAGACACCTCTAGCCTTAAAAACCGAGGATGGCTTCTTGCATTCTCTACCAGCCCTTTCATAGCCACTACTTTTGCTGGCCCTGCATTAGCACAGGCATTCCTCAAGACCTATGGCTGGCGGTGGGCGTTTGGCACTTTTGCCATCCTCATCCCGGTTGCTTCATTGCCAATGGTAGCCATCTTTCTCCACAGTAGCTTCAAGGCTGTGAAGATGGGATACTTAAGAGCAGGCAGGTCCGGCCGTTCTTTCTGGCAAAACGTCGTTCATTACACGATTGAGTTTGATGGTATGGTGGCAGCCCTGACCAATGTTTATGCATAGGCTATACGGCTAATTCTTTTCACAGTTGCCGGGATGATTCTTCTTGTTGCCGGGCTTACTCTCTTGCTTCTTCCGATAAACTTAGCTACTTACCAGGCCGAGAAGTGGAGGTCGCCAGCCATGATCTCTATGATTGTTATGGGAGGCCTCTCTTTGTCTGCCTTTGCCATATGGGAGATTCGATTTGCCAAGGTCCACTTTGCACCCTTCCATCTATTAACTGACAGAACTGTGCTTGGAGGCTGTCTCCTGAGCGCAACTCTCTTCCTTAGCTTCTAGTAAGGTTTCCTCCCGTGTTAAGGTCCAGCTACCTATCATTGCTAATTGTAGCTTATAGCTGCTGGGACTTGTACTTCCTGTCATACTTGCAAGTTGTCCACAACCAAAGTGTCCGCAATGCAGGCTACATTGCAAACATCTTCAACATCGGAGGGTGCATTTGGGCCCTTGTAATTGGGGCGTAAGTCTTCAAGTCCCCATCCTTTTAATGGATTGCCCTTTGTTTTTGCCTTTACCTCTCGACTTCATATTGCATATACTAACAGAATGTCCAGCATCATCCGCGTAACTGGGCGCTTTAAACCATTTGCCCTCGCCGCCGTTCCCCTCCAGGCACTCGGAATCGGTCTCATGATCATATTTCGCCAGCCAGGCTCTCACATCTCCTTAGTGATTGTCTGTCAATGCATCATTGCCATCTCTGCCGGCACGCTACAGATCTGCGAACAGATAGCAGTCATGGCAGCAGCAAGCCACAGCGAAGTAGCCATTGTCCTGGCTTTGCTGGGCCTGTTCAGCAACATCGGTGGAGCGATTGGCCAGACCGTCGCGGGGGCTATCTGGAGCCACACTATCCCGGAGCAGCTTGGGATTTTGCTTCCAGCTAATGCAAAGGATCAAGCTGCTGCGATCTATGCATCCCTGACCACTCAGCTTAGCCACCCCGTGGGGTCACCCATCCGCAACGCCATCATCGCCGCCTACGGTGAGGGTCAACGCTGGATGTTGGTTGCAGGAGTCGGCGTCCTTGCTCTTGCCATGTCATCAGTCATTTTGTGGAGAAACATCCAGCTCAAGAATGTTCACCAGGTCCAGGGCACCATCGTCTAATAATATAATAATCTAATCGTTGCAGTTGTTGGAGTTTAGGTTTATGCTTTCTCGTCGTCGGTCCAAACTACTGCCTTTCTCCCGTTCATCATTAAAAGTTGTGCATTATCTTGCATCAATATATTATCTATACTCCGTATATCTATATGAATCCCTTATCACCAACCTTCATAACTCCTTCGGCGCCTTCTTCTTGTTCCTTCTTTCGGCTATGCGGCACATTCAAGCAGGTTGACGTCGGGAGAGGCTCCGGATTAAGGTTACTCCGCCGGTCCTGCTGACTCATCCGCCCGTAATGGGCCCCGGCCGCAACCTCCAATGGATCCATCCTTCCAACTCTCGTGTTGACCTCGTAACTAACTTTACCCCAACGCCTGACAAAAAGACGAATGTCGAGACGCCAGTCCTGGAGGATATTCGGGTGTTGAGATACTGCAGCATGATATGACAGCATTGCACCGCCGGAGACATGGGATTATGGAGGACAGTGGGCATAGGACCTTGCAGATCACCACGCTGTGGACAGCACTACCATCTAGGCAGCGCGCTGAGTAACTACAAAGAAACTAACTAACACGAGCTCCTGGGTTCTAAAGCTTGTGCTATGCCGACTTATGTGCATAAAATACGCTTTGTGCACGTTATGAGGAGTCTCGTTTCCGTGCGTAGGTTCCGACTGACGTTCCCGTCCTGCCACCATCTCCACGCTTGCTCTACGGACACACGGAAAGGGAGTAAAAAAAAGAAGGAAATAGGGGGTGCGAGAGCAGACGCTGGAGCTATTCATAGCAACTGTTTTTGCCGATCCGCCATATGAATTTGAACCACGAGGCATGTGTTCAATGCGCTTGTTTTCGTCAAAGAGAAAAAAAAGGGGGGGGGGGGTTTTCTCGTGACGAAACAATGCTTTGTTCGGCCATTTCTCTCTCGATGATAGCTATGCCTGCCATGGGCATAATTAATAATAATTTTTATGTACCTTGATCCGGGATATCCATGTGCAGGCCAAGGCCCTTGCTGGGTTTCATAATAATGGCCCTTCCCTGGGTGTTTCTGTACGTGCGGACAGAGCACATCCATGCTTCTTCGGCAACTTTCTAGGCCGATAACTACTTATTCCACAAGTTTCACCACCGCTCCTATCAGACTAGCCTATAGGGCCGCACAAACGACCCGCAGAGGCAAAAAGGTCCATATACCGCCCTCTTTTGTGTCCATCTGAGCTCTGCTGTGAATGCATAACTCAATGCACGGCGCTGACAAAATCCATCTGGCCTAGCTCCCATCAGGTCACCTCGCGATATGGACTTCGAAGTCCGCTGCTTGACCCCCAGGTGTGGGACCCGGATATATTTAAACAGTCTCCCGTCTCTGTTTACTTCTCCATTTACTTCTGCTCGTCTAGATGACCATCGATAGACTTTTTTATCCTCCTTCTTCTCTTCTTGTACATACATACTCCGTACAAATATTCTGAGTGCCGGCCTCACTTTTCCAAAACCATTCTCCGTTCCAAACTCAAGATACCCCCTTACTTCCCCTACATACATAATCTCCACCGGTTATTGCCGTTAACCCCGTCACAGTCTTCCCGTCGTCCTTCTATATATAAGACGCATCCAATCGTTGCTGGCCAACAGAGTGGCAGGGGAATTTATCTGGATAGACACATACATACTTCTCCTTTAAGCACCGGGCCAGAAAGCTGCCCGCAGGGGAAGTTCCACGATGTCTTCTCCTCCCCAAACATCAAAGATGGAAGAGAGCGATAGTATGTAGTCCCGATACATGCATGAAGTAGGATCGTGGCTCCCTAAATTTTATTTGTCCTCCTAACGTTGTATCTTCGTTTATAGAGGCCTCGACTATCGTTCCACCAGTCTCTGACGACAATGGCAATACCAGGTCCTCAGAGAAGGGCTCGATTCCTAGTTCATCATCAGAGAACCTACCGTCTGACCAGACTATCGTGGAGGAAATGAACACATCTACGGTCATAACTGCGAATGGCAGTGCAGATGTTGAAAAGGCAATTCCAGAAGCTCCTGTGGCAACAAAAAGGGTCCCGGTAGGGTATAAGGAGTATGATGACCCAAATATCGTTTACTGGGATGGCCCAGATGACCCTGCACATCCAGAGAACTGGTCATCGATCAAAAAGGTCGTCATAGTTAGCTGCGTCGGCCTCATTACACTACTAACGTATGAAATGATATGCCTTTCAAGTTTTTGTCCTTCAAAGATACAGGCTAGCTAATGCGTCGTTTTTAGTCCTCTTGGGTCTTCTATGTTTGCACCCGGAGTCGGCGAAGTGATGAAGGAATTCAACAGTACAAACCCCGAGCTTGCATCTTTCGTCGTATCGGTTTACCTCCTAGGGTTCTCCTTTGGACCTTTGATCATTGCACCTCTTTCGGAAATGTACGGCCGTGCTCCATTATACACCATCTGCAACATTCTCTTCGTTGTGTTCAACGTTGCTTGCGCCCTTGCCAACTCCCTCGAATCACTAATTGTATTCCGTTTCTTTGCGGGCACTGCGGGCAGTGCTCCCTTGACTATCGGTGCCGGCACCATCTCCGATATGATTCGCCAAGAGAAACGAGGCGGTGCTCTTGCTGCATGGGCCCTTGGTCCATTGCTTGGTCCAGTTATTGGCCCTGTTGCTGGTGCTTTCTTAACTCAAGCGTTGGGGTGGAGATGGACTTTCTGGGTCCTATCCATTGCGGTAAGCATGGCTCTTTTTTACGGGTGGCTGAGAGCTTCCAGCTAATATATACATCCTAATAGTCTGGTGTTGTCGCTCTCAACACCTTCATCTGGCTCAATGAGTCCTACCATCCAGCCATTCTGGCCCGCAAGACTAAACGGCTTATCAAGAAAACTGGAAACACCAACCTTAGATCTGCGCTAGACTCCGGACAGAAGCCAAAGGACCTCTTCTTTCAATCCATTGTCCGCCCAACGAAGATGTTATTCCTTTCGCCCATTGTTTTCCTTCTATCTCTCTATGCCGCCGTTGTGTATGGATATCTCTATCTGTTATTCACAACCATCTCCGGAGTCTTCATCGGAAAATACCATTTCTCTCAAGGTGAGTCCTGCTTCTTTATTCTATCATACTGCTCAGTCTAGAAAAAGCATGAGTACTAACCAAACTTTTTCTGTCTAGGTACCGTTGGTCTTTCATTCCTCGGCATTGGAATTGGTTGTCTCCTCGGTTTGGGCGTCCTAGGCACGACATCCGATCGTCTGCTCAAGTCCCTAGCTGCTCGGAACGGCGGTGTCATGAAACCTGAATATCGCCTCCCACCACTTATTCCAGGTAGTCTCTTTATCCCTGTAGGCCTCTTCTGGTATGGGTGGTCTTCAGAGAAGGGTGTTCATTATGTCATTCCTATCATCGGAACGGCATTCGTCGGCATTGGCATGATATTTACTTTTGTAAGCTTAGTATCATTCGACATGATTCAATTCGCGCCATGCTAACATGTTATCTCCAGATGACTATATCTACCTACCTGGTTGACGCGTATACCCGCCATTCTGCAAGTGCATTGGCTGCCAACTCTGTACTACGCTCAATATTCGGTGCTGTCCTACCCCTCTGTGGCCAAAGGATGTATAAAGCCCTCGGGCTAGGATGGGGTAATTCCCTCCTTGCGTTTATCGCCCTGGCCCTGGCGCCACTTCCGATCGTATTCTACGTATATGGAGAACGTATACGCACCAGCAAGCGCTTTACTGTCATTCTCTAGAGCCCTTATATCTCTTGTTTCGATAAAAATGAGCCCCTTTTTCTGTTTATTTTTGGCAGCCTGATATCCTTGATCTTATGAAAATAGTATAGCATTGTGCATATAGATTCCCTTTATTTTCTCTAATCACATAATTTATATTTCTTGAATAAACAGCCTTGCGTCTTTTGTAGTTGAGTAAATATATTGCTCGGGTTTGGCTCGTATTTCTGATGGCTATCTGTCAACCTTTCATTTATAAAGATAAACAGAGGCGTTACCAAAATAGAGTCATGGTAGTGGCTTTGATTTTTATGTGACTCAGTAACACAATACGAGGTGTAAATATATTTGCCTCCCCAGCCCATCTTTAATACAACAGGCACAACAAACGTGTGAGGACGGTGTCACAACGACTTGACATAAGATTATTCTTATAAACCCCTACAAATCAGTCGAGAGAGAGCTTCCTATCTATTTAGCCATGACGGACTTCCCATCCGAAGCCCTCAACCTACATGGCGGGTGCCTATGTAAAGCAGTTCAGTATACCATAAAGGTGCCCAAAGCAAGTGATCGCGGAGCCGTCAAATTCAAGGCTCAGGCTCTGCCAGCAAATTCACGACCTGACGGTAGTGAGAACAAGGAAGAAACAGAGAATATCATCAATATCGATCTTCCAATCATCTCCATTGATCACTGCAGCGACTGCCGCCACGCCGCCGGGGCTCCAGTGCAAGCCTGGTTCATCTGCCCGCAAGAATGGATAGAGTGGGATGTAGCTGTTCTCTCCCCGTCAAATGGTCGTGAAGAACGCGTGAAACAGACAACACTTGAGGCCTGCTCGAAAGATGGCCAGGGGTTTTACGAAGATGAGCCAAACCCATATCCAGTGCCGACTTATTTGTCCAAATATTCGTCGTCGGAATATGTCACTCGGACCTTCTGCGCACGCTGCGGTACCAACTTCACCTATTTCACTAAACGGCCGCGGTCTAGTCCTACTGGCTTGGTGGTAGACATCACAATCGGCAGCATGAGCGATGAGAGCAGCGCCATTGCCTGTCCCACCCGGCATGCATGGTACGACTCTGGGATACCATGGCTCAAGACGCTGATGAGGGGAGCAGGTGCAGCGATGCCTAGGGCAAGAAAGGGCATATCCTTAGGTTTGATGAGAGAAGACGAAGAATAAAAAGATATAAGATATCGCAAGTGGAAGCTATCAAAATATTCCCAGCTCATCACGCCTGTCCTTTCGTAGCTATCTATTTTTGCATCTTCCTATCAAACCTTATTCATCTCAACTAAACTGGGCTAAAGATAAAAATAAAAGGTCTGCGATGACTAAGCACCAGACACTGTGAAATGAAAAAAAAGAAGACGTCCCCGCACAGGATCGAACTGTGAACCTCCAGATGACTCAGCAGATTGCTGCTAACAGTCTGACGCGCTAACCAGTTGTGCCACGGAGACTTGTCTATGCATAGGCCGTCTAACTTGTCACCCTATGAGGGCACTCACCGGCCTCGTGTACTGCATAACACTGCCAATCGCCAGCGATTTCCCCTGTGGCCACTCTTTATTGACGCCCAACAGCGTCATGGCGGCACAGCAGATACCCGGCTCGATAAGTTATATATTTTTTCCATAGTTATTAACTATACGAATACCCTCGAAGAATATCGAAGACATATCATGCTATATCATCCTTGAAGTACATGTTCAGCTTGGAATATGAGTACACTCTCGGACGTTCCAGGCCTTATACTTGAGCAGGCACAGGAGTCAGATGCCCAGCACATTGTTGACATTCATATAAAGGCATTTAGCTCTAATCTCATGCTTCTAGCCCAATTCCCAACGGCAACTGCTCAAGAGGGGCTGAAAACATTCCTGATTGACCTGATAATACAGGAGATCCGGGACCCGGGCTATGCTGTATTCGTCGTCCGGGATGCTCAGGGCTGTCTTGTCAGTTTTGCACGGTGGTGTCTTCCAAGGTATACCCCTGACCCGCACAGAGAGGCACCGTCGCAATTACCAGAGGGTACAGATATGGAGGTTCTGAATGCATGGAGCGCAAGGGTTCTGGATGTGACACGGAAAGTTATTGGAGATACACCGCATTACCGTAGGTTAATTAACTATAGGCTCCTCGTCCCTGTTCCTATGTTAATTACCATCAAGATATGACCTTTATTGCTACCGATCCGAAGTACGAACATCGTGGTGCGGCGACTTTACTCATGAGACAGGCTCTTGAGCAATGCACTAAGGAAACGGTACCTCTAATCCTCGAGGGTACATTGAATGCTATCCCGTTTTACATGAGGCTCGGGCTTGTTGACGAAGGGAGTATATCAATGGATCTAGAAGGTATTGAATCTAAACATGGGCCAAGCTTGTACGAGGAGCGACTCTTTGTCTTCAGGCCACGCCATGCGGTGAATTAAGGGCGCTGGGTAAACGGACTGGCTGTCGTGGCTATTATAGCATATTAAATTGGCATATGTCCTTTGAATTGTTGTGTGAAGCGGTTAGCACCAACAGTATCTTTCAATTGCAGCCCATTCCACAGCCACCCCCTTGTCTTTCCCCTTTCTCAGCCAGTTGAAACAACATATTTCATTATCAACCCTTGTTTTCTTCTGATACGGAATTCCAGTTCGCTGTATCAAGGCATGAATTTGGGGGGAGGGATCCCATGTCTCTACCGAATTTAATTTCCACTCCGCGGCTTCATTCTGGGCTGCCTGTATCGCGTCTCTAGAATAACGAACAAGCAGCTCTTCCTCCTCGTTAAGCGATGTTTGCTGCGTGGACTCAGTAGAAATATTCTGAAGAACAGCTTGATTCTCCACCACAAATCTCAGGATATATAGTGTGTTTGCTGCACCTTGATCTCCTGGAGCTCCAACAAATCGGTGATTCCAAAGTATCCATACTCTATTTCCGGGATCTCCCACAATAGCCCCCTTCCTCTCCGGCACTTCTCCAAAGAGTTTCTCACATACAAATTTCTCCCTACATCCATGCCATAATATATGATCAAGGTCTGGTATAACCATATGCCGCAATATCCCTAGGCTTGTAGCAGCCATTGATTTCCGCATGATATTCTCATCGAGCTTGCAAAGCGGGCCCAAGGCCTCGATCAGTATCGGCTTAGCGGTGGGTATTGGCATAAGCGCCGGTTCAAATTTGATATGATGGCTGGGGAACGGCTTCCATCCGCGCTTTCCATAGAACTCTCCCCCAATATCGGAAAATAGAATGCTGGCAACGCATTCTCTCCCATCAGCTTGCCAGGTTGGGAGCAACCGGGACAATTCGTCCATCAATCGCGAGGGATAGCCTCGTCCTCGGAATTGTGGCTCGCAGTATACACTTGCAACTCCATGAGTGATTGTGTCTTTGACTTTCCCATCTAGTTCCCGGGTGAGAGACGCTTTTCGAAAAGTTTCACACGAGGCGAGAATTATTCGTTGATCAGCCGGGAGAGTTTTATCAACTAAAATCCACTGAGTCATGCATCCATCCCTTGCTAGGGGAACGGTCATGAGGTACTGATATTCCTTCATGTATTCCGGAACCGTTAGAGCTCCCTTCCATTCTGCTGATGTATCCTTCCATATCGAAAGATTCTCGTTCTGCGTTGGATGGGCGAGGTGTAGATTTGGAGATTGTGCGTCTGGCAAACAGTCCATCTCGAACGATTATTTTTGGGCAAACACGCACTCTCCGGTCCACCTTAGGTTAGATACCAATGGAGAGTACCTATCTCTTTTGATATTCCTTGGGTATAAAAGTGGCTCCGATACGATAATTATACGAAGAATTTTAGAAATTAGCACATATCGGCTGCATACATGTGCTTTAGTAACTATATAATCATTCAAGAAAATGGTATGAATCTTCTGGTTAATGAATTTTGAAGAACTCTCAAAGGGCGTCCATTATAACCGATCGGTTAAATGAACCGGACAGGTCCGCTTTATCGTCACTTTCAATTGGGTGAATATTAGTTAGTGGCCAATGAAAATGGACTAAACTAGAAATAGGGCGCTTGGCGTCTGATTATCGGTAATTTTGCCGTTATGGCAAGGGGAGCACGTAGCCAACCACGAAACGGTTCTGATGGGGGAATGGTTAGTTATGCCGAACTTGTGTCGAACGGTTGCTCAACAGTTGCAAACTGCGGAACAATATACAACCGCTTCCGAAACCTAAAAGCTTAAACTGGGGTCAGGTGGAGGTGGGTCGCCTGCCGTTCCAGTGGCCAATGAAACGCGAAGCCGCTTCAACTTCCACAAAAGATATTTGTTGACACCCTTAACAAGCAACTACTATTGAGTATTGTTTATGGTATAACTACCTACGGAGTATGTTATGTTAGCCTTCTATTAAGGGCAGGCGCTACTTTCAATATGATAACTACTGCGCTGATTATCTCCTCCTATTTCTTACCAAACAGGGCGCTAACCGTCGAAAAGAGGGACCATAATGATACCCGACAGAAATAAATAACCATGACATTGAGGATGCAACCATACTCATAAGAAGAGTGGGAATTCATTCTGGTAAACCTCAACTTTCAGATAGCCCCACCACTGGTCTAAGGAGTGAGAAGAAAACTTTCTCGGTGTGGTTGAATTAGCGAATTTGATTGTTGGGAGAACCGTCATTGATTATAACTGCTTAAACCAGACCTATGGAAAGCATCAGATTTCCTATGAAACACCGGTGCAGAGTACTTACTTGACCGAAGTATAATGAAATAGCACCCCACTGAAATCTCTTTGGGCGCCTGAAGAAAATCAAGCACGACGCTGTTTCGTTGCCTTGTGTGAAGAGGTCCATATAAGTCTTCAAGATATGGCTTTGTACTCTCATTTTATTTGTCGGACGGCCAGAAATTTGGTTATTTGAAACCATCTACCGAAAAACTAAGTGCCGTCAGGTTTACCCTTCTAAATTCTTATTATTCTTAATACCAAGGGTTCACCGGCCAGTCCGAACCATCAGATAATACAGGGACACAATATTTAGCAGGGATATCTGTTGAGTTGTCAATGCAAGACGGTTCGCAGGCGCGGCAATGTTCCTTTATGCACAATGACGCTTATACGACTGAGCTATGTGGGGAACATACTTGATCAAAGTGGAAGAGAAGCGTTCCACCACGCGACTAATTGAGCCAAAGTCTATGGGGTGTTAAAAATGCATTTTCAACGGCAGCTAAGTAAGGCAGACAGGTTCAATGAAAGCTCAAAGAGGGTACTGGCTAAACACAACACACGCTCAGAATTTGACCTTAACACGCCCCTATGAACTAAACACAATACTGCTCACAATACTGTTGCTCGACTCAGCCTTCTGTTACTCCTGAAAGAATAAGTCCGGTGGCTAGAGTCTGGATTAGACAAGGATGAGTCCCTAGGTATCCCCTCCATGCAACCCCACGCAAAGACTTGTTTCGCAATGTGAACAAACTCCGTGTGGCCAACAGAGAATCCACTCCACGGAGCTCGGTTCAAAATGCAGCGAGGGCGTTCTCGGCAGATGTGCAGGAAGGCTCGGGGCATCTCCCGGCCGGAACTTAACGCCCAGCCAATGAAAGAAGGTCAAATCACGTGATTATAATGTCTTCCATTAGTAGCTAATGGATATAAAAAATGTGGAAGAGGGACTCCATGAAGCTCCACCCGAAGAGAAACAAGATATCACAGACAGGGACAAGGCATGGTCGACAGTATCCTCTGTGGCGCGATGGAACGAGATACCCTGCCGTCGATCACCTGTCTAAATTCAAGAGGCGCCATTTTTTGTTTAGTGACATTGCGAGGAGACGGAGACTCTTCTGTATTTTGGCTCCAGCCATGTTCCTGGCTTATTGGCTTTTACAAGTCATAGTACGGAGTATATCCCGTGCCTCAACTACCTGGCATGGGATTAATTTCCGGAACTAACTAGAAAGGCCCTCCTGGACTTCTAAGCACGTGTATCTTGTTGAACGTCGGTCGTGGACAAGCTTTCTCGAAAAGGCTTGGGCTGTCTACCCAAAGCTCTGCTATGGATGGAAAAAAAATATATACCAAAGGCTCCTCCCTAATGGGCCACGGAGCATCTCTCCGATCATTCCATTCCATCAGGCCCAGTGATGTGCAAACAGAGCGGGAACAACTGTTTCTATCTCACACAAGACCCGCTACTCATGGTTCATGATTCAATTCACAATGATCCATCCTCCATTAAGATACCAGTAGTAGGACTTCAGAAAACAGACCACAATTCCTAACTAGGCATCTTTGGTGTTAATCTTCGGACTGGACTCAAGAGTCATGGAGCCATCGGCATGATCTGTCCGTCATTTTCATTCCACTGGCTGGGACGGATACCAACCACGGGCAACGGGTGATGCTGCGGAAACACACGGCTGCTGTATGACAGGAGAAAAGTTAGGCTTTCACTGATGGTGAATCATACTAGCCTCCGAGAATGAAGAACTATGGAATATAAATTCCAGAGAATTTCCCACCTCTGTTGTCTTTATTCCTTCATTCATCAAGAACAACACATCAAAAAGCTGAATCTTCTCTTTTACCTACCACAGAGGAAACACAAAGCAGTGTTAAATATGCGTTTTACACAGATTGTGGCAGCCGCTCTCTGCCTGGGTGCCACCGAGGCAGCGGTAGCTCCTATCGACAGAGCCCGCAAAGTTCTAGGAAATCAGCATGCGTTTGACAAACGTGATGCTTCCGGTGATACCGCAAAGGCCCCCAAACACTTGACTAGCAAGAACAAGAGTAAAATCTTTCCTTTCTATATACATCTTCTTCAATTGGTCTAACGTTAGTTTCTTGGATAGAGTTCTATGTTGACCCAACCAGCATCCCGGGTGTTCCTTTCGATATTGGAGAGTCGTATGCTGGAAATCTTGCCAACACTCCAGCTGGAAACTCTAGTTTGTTTTTCTGGTATTTCCCATCAGAGAACCCGGAAGCCAAAAACGAAATCACCATATGGCTCAACGGTGGCCCCGGATGTAGCTCCATGATTGGTCTTCTTCAAGAGAATGGACCGTTCTTGTGGCAGCCGGGCACTGATGGCCCAGTCAAGAACCCATATGCTTGGTCCAAACTCACTAATATGGTCTGGGTTGACCAACCAGCGGGAACTGGCTTCTCCCCTGGCCCACCCACTGTGAAGGATGAGATCGATGTTGCAAACCAGTTCAGCGACTTCTGGAAGAATTTCATGGACACCTTTGACCTCCATCACAGTGATGTCTACCTTGCTGGAGAGAGTTACGCTGGTCAATATATCCCCTACATTGCCAGCGGGATGCTAGACAGGAAGGATTCTGAATACTTTAATGTCCAGGGTATTACAATCATTGACCCATCCATTGGTGCTACCGAAGTGATCATTGATGGTAAGTCAGGTATCATCTTATTTAAAAAGTTAGAGTTTATGCTAATATGCTCCCCTAGCCCCATCTGTTCCTGCATTGCACCGCTTCAACAACATTATCGACCTAAATGAGACCTTCGTTAACGACATCACCAAAAAATGGGAGAGTTGTGGATACAAGAAGTTCATGGATGATGCTTTGAAGTTCCCTCCAGCTGGCCCCATGACTGTCCCTGGAAAGTCTGCCGGATGTGATGTTTGGGACGAGATTATCGCTGCTGTCAAGGAGGTCAACCCATGCTTCAACATCTATCACCTCAGGGACAACTGCCCAAGCCCATCTAACGTCATGAACGGACCAAAGAACTTCTTCAACAACAAGCAAATCCAGGAAGCTATCCATGCCCACCCAACCGATTACCGCCTTTGTGGTGAATCCCAGATCTTCGGTCCTCACCGCAATGACCGCTCTGTCCCCAGCTCGTATGGCCCACTTGCCAGTGTCATTGAGAGAACAAACAACACCATTATTGCACACGGTGACCTTGATTTCCTCCTCTTCACCGAAGGCAGCTTGGCCTCCATCCAAAACATGACTTGGGGTGGTCTCCAGGGCTTCCAGAAGGAACCATCTGACAAATTCTATGTTCCATACAAGGATGGATCTGAAGTCGGCGGAGCTGGATTCGTTGGCAAGACCCATCGTGAGCGTGGCCTCACTTGGGTTACTGTTGACCTTGCTGGACACGGTAAGTTGGAATATTTCAATTTGGTGCCTGGAAGGTCGCTAACATATATATCTAGAAATCCCACAGTATGCTCCTACTGCTGCATACCGTATGCTCGAGTACATGCTTGGAAGAGTCCAGAGCCTGACTGAAACCCACTAAGATGATTATCCAAATTTCCTGTTGTATATAGTTTAGATTGGGGGACGGGAATCCCTGGTTAATGCATAGATGTATTGGTAGTCATTCGTTTAAAATATAAAAGTTGGTTTATTTAAGAAACTCTTCAAATATTTCACCTCAAGTGACACTACGCACGAGGCTTTGCTAATATGAACAGTCTAAATTAAAACTGAAGAGTCAGATCTGTGGCCAAATAGGAGGGGCTGTAAAGATCAAGCAATCTTAATACAATTATTAAAGTCGTAAGTAATGGCTGAAAGCAGCAATGTACATAGTACACCCCGAAAGGCTAGCTTAAATTAAAAATTTGGTAGCTTGCAAAATCGAATAGGAAAGCACAAAAAGAATGCTATCTGTATAACGTGCAATTCTGATAGACGCCTTTTGCTGCAGAGGGTTAAAATCGGGGGATAAGCAATGCCCTGAATCATCAGGCAAAGCTGGGAGGGAAAAAAAAAATTCCTCATAGCGTCACTTCTTCCATTTCTGCTTCTTCAGAATTGGCTCCTTTAGTGGCTTTTCCACCTCCTGATTCTTTAATGATCTCTGCTTCCGGGTCTGGTGACTGATGTTCAGTGTCGTCTTCCGCATCATCTGATTTAGAGTGGGATGCTGGAGCCTTCTCATCTAGTTGCCCATTGGTTGGTATTTTATCATCCTCATCATTTGTTGCAGCATCATTGTCAGGTGCGGTGTGACTATCCCCCCCCATTTCCTGATCGTTTCCACTGTCCTCCTCTTCATTTTCATTCTTAGGTACTGGGGGGCTAGGGAGGTCTTTTGAGGACCCATTATCATCCTTTGGCGGTGGTAGAGGTGGTGAGCCTCCTTCAGGTCTTAAGCCATTAGGAACTTCACTCCTTGGACCGCCAGGGAATGGTGTAACGGGAGGGACTTGGTTATTCTCAGGAGATGATCGTGAGGTAGCCGTACTATTTTGTCGTCCGTGTGTTGGTAAGCTCAAAATCGAGTTTTTCTTATTCTGCTGTGCGCCGACTCCAGGGCCAATCTGCCGTAGTTTCGGATCGGCATTCAGATAGTAACCTCGCACGCTTACAATAGTGCCTTCACGCTCACACCCTTCTACCCATTCTGGTCGGACGACAGGTATATTCATCTCAACAGCCTTTTCCCAGGCAGGACCTCTACCCTCCGTACAGACGAAGTGTGTCGTATCAATACGAACCGTATCAATAAGCTTCCCTCCAATTCTATCCACTGCATGCGCCAGCGACTCTCTTAAATTGTCAGGGAGAATTCCAGCAGTAACCGTAATTCCGGATAAATCTGTCATTTTGTGGGTTCGACAAACTAGTTTTTCAGAACTAAACATACCGGCGGAGGTACGAAGGATGAGTTGGAAAGTATATTCTGTATCAATCGCAAGGCCGCTTATTTTCGTGCTGAGCATGTCGAGCGGTCGTGGAATCGACCCTGCTTTCGAGCCATTGCGATATAGAGATAAGGATTTAAGCGAGGCGGTGGCTAGCTGTATTGGATCCCATTCCAAAACCAAGGAGGTCTGTGTTGCATTCTTCAGTCGTAAAACAGGGGGAGAGGGTGTGTTGATTCCATAGGTATTAAGGATCTTGTCCTGTAGAGCTTTGGATGCAGCTTGATCCGCAGCCTCGGCCGCTTCGTTTGGGGAGACAGTGATATCGACTATACTTCCAGATGTGATATTTCTCGGCAGAAGGACGGACGGGAACTCGATCTGAGGGAAAATCAAATTTAGTGGCTTAGTGAGAAATGGCTGTGGATGGGTACGGACTCATTAACGACACAGTGTGGGGGATTGTATTGCAAGCCTACCAGTCGATTATCTTCCGTGAGAAGGACTGCAACGCCGGCATCGACCTTCCCAACGGTTAGGGAGACCAACATCGTCTACCACCTCCTCGATCTTTCGACCGAGCAGTAGAACGGAGAATAGTATCAATACGCCACAAGCGACCAAATCACACAATCTGACGTATACCTGGGGTATCTCTCTGTCGCCTCTGCAGCAAACAAGAGCAGTGACAGCATTTGTGTTCTGATGCCCTGAGATGAGCTTCATCATCGCCTGGTATCAGCGACTATTACATAATCTGATACGACGAGACCAAACGTGGCGATGCTCATTGCCGTTTTAGCACACGTCAATTGCTGCTTTAGTGACTAGTGCCGTCACCATTACGTAATCCTAGAGCGTCAAAGCTTCCTGAGCCGCATTTTGATAACTTCAGTCGACACCTCGACGTATCAAGGGACTGCCTCGCAGGCACAGCGGTAGATAGGGGCCTAGCACAACACTTTCACGTTTCAATTACCTCCATCCTTCTTTAGCCGCCTCATGCATATATTCACTTTACCAGTTAACTAGTGAATCACGTGTTTTCCTGTCACTTTCGTGTCCGCCTCATCGAGTAGACATCAACGGCTCTCGTATGATGTCGTCTGGACTGCCGGCTTCGCTAATCAAGCTGTCTCTACCTCTGGTATGGGCCCAAACCGAGATTATGAAAGATATATTTCATTACCTGACCTCTATTGTAGCAATATCAGCAAAATTTGTTAAATGAATTGAGATCTGAAGATGAACTGGTGATATTAGCCCAGGGTCTAGGTCTGCTTAAAATAATAACCAACTTGCTTCACACTTACGATGCGGCTGGGAATAATCTGATCATATTAGTTGGGGCTACTGATCGTGAGAATGAATGGATTGGTGAAGGTTGGTTTGATTTTGGGAACTAGTATAGCAAGTCTATCTTTGGTACATCGATGCTAACTGGAGATAGCACTGGCGGAACATTATGCCGTCAGTAAATCACCTTTAGCCAGAGGACTCAAGGTCATTAACACTGATCGAGCTACTGTTTCCACGAGGTATTGCTCATTTTTATCAAACTTATGCTGGCCTCTTTAAACTAATACACTGAAGGCATAAAATGTACTCGGAGGGAGGCATCATCAGCGTGACCTCTCGGATTCTGGTTGTGGATTTACTTTCCCGTACGTTAATATGTCATGACTCTTATACCTACTAGGCCCTCTCTTAACAGTGGCGCTATAGGACTCCTTGACCCAAAACTCATCACTGGCATGATCATTCTTCATGCTGAAAAGTAAGCATGATACCTAGAACCGTGAGCGTTCTATCTTTGCTAAAAACTACTGGATAGAGTGGTAGCCACTTCGCTCGAAGCATTTATCATCCGAATATATAGGCAGTACAACAAGGATGGAATGCTCAAAGCGTTCTCGGACACCCCAGAGCCTTTCACCACTGGATTTGCACCATTATCAAATATGCTGCGGAACCTATTTCTCCAAAAGACATCCCTGTGGCCAAGGTTTCAGGTTACTGTTGCAGAGTCCCTGGAAGGCCATAGGAAAGCTGAGGTGATTGAACTCGAGGTCCCAATGACTGATAAAATGAAAGAAATACAAAACGCAGTATTAGAATGCGTGGAAGTTAATATAAGAGAACTCAAAAGATCTAATACAGGCCTCGATGTCGGGGACGATTGGACGGTGGATAGCGCACTTCATAAAAATTTTGATGTCGCCATTCGCCGACAGCTGGATCCGGTATGGCATCGTGTCTCTTTTAGAACACGACAGATTGCCAGCGACTTAACAGTTCTTCGGTCTATCCTCCAGTAAGATTACTCACAATAACCTCCCAAGCTATCCCGATAATTCAATCTAACAAGTATGCTAAGTTCTCTACTGACATTCGACGCTGTTTCGTTGAATAAATATCTTGACACTGTCATAAGTGCCCATTCGGCTCCTGCAGGGTCTACAAAACAAAATTACTCGCCTTGGCTATTCCTTGGGGCAGCACATGTACTTTTTGATACTGCTAAGTCACGAGTATACAAAAAGAAGGCCTCAGAGAAGACCACATCATCTTCCTCCGATATCTTCAATGGTATTGAACCCATCTTGGAAGAGCAACCTAAGTGGGCTGTTCTTGCGGAAGTGTTGCAAGAAATCGAGCAGGACACATACTTAAATCCCGCAGCTCCGGGTTCCTCCAACAATGCCATCCTTATCATGTGTAGTGATCAACAAACCTGCCGACAAGTTCGTGAATACCTTTCCACCATGCATAAAAAGGAGAAATTTTTTGATAAAAATGAAGATGATGAGGCCGAGATTATACCCCACGAAGATGAACATCATCCATCTGCAGATACTATGATGCGAAGGAAACTCCGAGAATATCTATACTGGAAAAGAAATCTCTCGAATGTGAACAACCATTTATATGATGTAAAGCCAAAAACGAAAGGCATTGCTGAGGTACCGGGTTTTACGTCTATCAGCAGCGTCGCTCCTCAAGGTCATTCTGGGAGAGCGCCCCCGAATAAAAGACGACGAGTGCGTGGCGGTAGTTCCACTGCTAGCTCTTCTGGAGCTGGAAGACCAGCTCATGGGAGCGTTCAGGTAGACACTGAGGATTTTCCTGAGGTATCAAATCTTTCAGAGGAGGTTATACAGCAAGCAATATTGGAAGAAGTTCAACACATCACCCTGGAAGATGATCTTCAAGATATGGATAACTACTATGAGCTTTATGATGTGAACGACTTGCTAGTTGTTCACCACTACGATGGAGATATGGATGAACATGTCCTCGAGGAACTAAGGCCCAGATACATCATAATGTATGAGCCTGATGCAGCATTCATTAGGCGGGTGGAGGTATATCGCAGTTCCCATCAAGAGAGAAATGTGCGGGTATACTTCATGTATTATGGTGAGTCAGTGGAAGAGCAGCGATATTTGAGTGCCGTTCGCCGCGAGAAGGATGCTTTTACGAAGCTGATTCATGAAAGGGGGGTAAGTACAGACTATAAACATCATTGCTTCCATGCTCTTCGCTAACGATTTGTGTACCGTAGACGATGGCCATGCAGTTAGTCCACGATAAGAGCCATGAAGATCCCCAAGAGCAATTCTTACGGACTGTGAACACCCGAATTGCTGGTGGTGGCCGACTTGCGGGCACGGCGGCACCTCCAACTGTGGTTGTAGATGTCCGAGAATTTCGAAGTGCTCTTCCATCACTACTCCATGGCCGTAGCATGGTTGTGGTCCCATGCCAACTAACAGTGGGCGACTACATCATCACCCCGGACATCTGTGTCGAGCGCAAGTCTGTACGGGATTTGATCAGTTCCCTAAAAAACGGACGGTTGTACACACAAGCGGAAACAATGCTTCAGCACTACTCCCAACCGATGCTCCTAATCGAGTTTGATCAAAACAAGGCGTTCACTTTCGATGCATTTACCTCTTCTGCTACTCCAACGTCCTACGTAGCTGATAATGCCACTAGCTTTGGCTCCGGCAACATGATTAACCCAGCAAACCCTAAATCAGCACAACATCTACTAGTATTACTTACTCTCGCATTTCCTCGGTTGAAGATAATTTGGTCGTCCTCACCCTACCAGACGGCAGAAATATTTGCAGAGTTGAAGAAGAATAACCCAGAGCCTGATCCTATAAAGGCGGTTCAGGTCGGACTCAATTTCAATATATCTGGCTTAGATACGTCCGATGGTCAACCTGCGGATATGATGCCTGCTTCCGGGATAGAGCATCGAGTGTTCTCCCTCCTACCCCAAGACATGATCCGAGCCGTTCCAGGGGTAGAACCAAAGGTTCTCGAGCGTCTTATTCTAGAGACGAAGAACATCCATGAGGTGGCCAACATGAAAATTGAGCAACTTGAACCGCTGGTGGGAAAAGAAGCAGCAAGAAAGATATTCAAATTCTTTACTCGGAGCGTATTCGATTCCGAGACGGTGTATGAATCATAGGGAGATAAATAATTATATTAAACCCAATTTTATTGGCTAACTCAACATCAACTAATCACTTTCATCATTCTATGCGTTCAGTTTCCATCGCGAAGCATGACCGAATGGGAAGATCCAAATGAAAAACGGAAGGGTAGCAAAGTCAACGAAAAGCGAGGCGATGCTGAGAATAAAAAGAGCACAAAATAAGAAAAGGGCCATAGCCATTTGGCATCACTCTTCAGCATTCCAGAGGAGATGGTATAACAAGAAGCGAGATGCATCATGGCTAAGGAAGACGTAAAAATAAGGAAAAGGAAAATCGTTGCTGAAAACCGTCGGGTCAAGTTACGTGAACACGCGCCGGTCGACTGTTTTAACGTGATTGCGGCCCTTTTCCGTACGAACGAACCATGAATGTGGCTAATAGCAACATTCGTTAGCCTCCAGATAGCGTGTGCATACCAGGGGCTATGCATCGTCGGCGAGGTAAGTTCGGTCAGGTAATTGATATCCTTTCTCGATGGGAAAGCACTTCTAGGATCAAATGAGAGCCTTCATCAATCCGGTCTAGTTATATTGACAAGCCGCTGGAAAGAAAACCAAACGTCCTTAAGTTTCTTAATAGACAGTGGCGATCGGATAGATGCTGTTGGTTGAACAGTAGAAGCAATCCATCGAGCCGGGACGTGCCGCTTTTGGAGGGATGATGGGTTCAGATCTCGTCGACGTCGATGTCCTTTTCATCACTGCTATCACGATCCTCGTCGAACTCGACGTTGTCTTCAATACCCTCATGACCATAGCTACAGTAACGTTAGAAATACCCATATCCTCATGAACAACCACGTAACGGGAGGAAACATACGTATCAGTCTCGTTGATCTTGGCACTCTCTGGGAGCTCGCCATAGGCCTTCAAACTTCTGGCCTCGTCGGCGTTGTACTTGAGAATGACATCTCCCTTTTCGTCTTGGTAATCGCGGAGCGAGAGAAGGATGATGTCTCCTTGGTTGATCCAGACCTTCTTGCGAAGCTTTCCACGGATATGAGCCAGGCGTTTCTCCCCGTCGAAACAGAGAGCCTCTAATCGACCGTTACCCAACATCTTGACTACCTGGGCGTATTCTTGTCCCTCCTCCTTGAAGGTCAGCTCGCGCTTCTCATTGTCGTTTTCGTTCTTTCCACGACGTCTGTTTTTACCACCCTATTGAGTAGTTAGTATCAACATATCGAAAGTGAAAAGCACCGTATCGAGATAGATCATAGCTATATTCTTTCAGGCCGCCATCCACCTGGACATGGATAGGCCTCGTGCTTATCGTGGGCGGGTTCTGCGGGGTTAAAGAGTCACGATAAAGAGTAAGTCATACCTTTCCCTTATTCTTCGGCATTCTGACAGAGTCTCACTGGCTGTAGAGTACGGGTATAATAATTTGATAGACACTTTTTTTAGCAAGGCAAAAACGAGTTCGCGTTGAACAGGGGCGTCACAAGCGTCTGGATGAGGTTGGGTTGAGGGAGATGAATCGGTTTTATGGCTTTTTTTCTGACTTTTTTTTTAGTGGGGGAGGACGAGTTCGCCACGTGAGTTTTGCCCCTGCTGACTCAGCTTAGGCATGGCATACAAAAGTTTTTATAGAACGAGTAAAAAGACGGCGAGGCGGAAGAAGAAGAGGCGGAAGACGAGGCAGAAGAAGCAAGGAGGAGGAGTGGGAAAAGAAAGCACGGTGGAAAGCAGTGAATAGTCGAGATAAGCGACCCGGGAAAGCCAGGCCGGAAATGCGCCTTGTCTGCCGAGTGTCCAACGAGTCCTACAAGGCGCCCTACAGTGAAACCCGTTACTGAACACACCTGGAGACTGCCTGGAAATGAACTACATCGCTACTCATGAGTGAGCACTCGATCTCAATATTGTAACAACAGTGAAATTAAGCCAGACAGACATTGATAGGCAGCCCTGTGATAGCATGACGGAGAAACATTAATCCATTTTGATGTTTAGGTTGAGAGTTGGAATGAAATTTCATCCCCGAGTTCAGGTCTTAAACCTATCAACAAGCGATTGCGACACGGTCCAGCTTCTCCGGCAGCATGAACAAGGCAAGGAACCTCAAGCCTTTCGAGTGGAACCTGGGCTTGAAGAAGCTAAACATCAAAGCCCGCTGTTTCGCAGTCAAATACGCAGCCGGCAACATCGAGTCCCCGTTCACCAAGAGATGCAGATTGACAAAGCCTATTCTCAGCCCAATGTTCGACTATAAGCTCAAACAGAGAGAGAAAGACATTATATGGAAATCCGTCTCCCTCGGTAGCCCGGCTGACACCCCAGCAGTTGGCCGTTCCTTGTACGCTCGAATGTTTCGGTCTGCCTACTATGAAGCCCTGCAGAAGCATGGATACGACGAGGACGGCAGAAGGCTCGTCCTCGATGCAGAAGGGAATGTTGTGGGGAAACGGAAACCGGGTCTGTCATGTACGATTCAAGTGATCTTGAATACACCGATAAAGACGGTCAAACAAGAGGATCTTGTGATAGAGGCAGAGCGGCTGGTCCAGGAGCTCGAGAGACTGCAAGGGAAGCCATGTGCAGCTGGAAACGCAAACAACAGACAAAAGTCCCGGAAGGCACAGAAGTCGACGGGATAGTTTACGTTTTCTTGCGGGAGAATATGACGAATTTCCCCTGCATCGAATTGATTAACGGGAATAAGGTGCTTCTCACACTGGATGCTGCAGACCAACATTACGAGAGCCTTTCCGTCCACAAAACTGATGGGTTCAGCCTGGAAATTCCCAGGCGTTTCACTGAACACATAAGGGCATGGAAAGGCAGTGTCTTAACTATTCGGCTTCGGGGCCCCGATACTCTGTGCCAACTGGCTCCCACCGCGGCCGAAGTACAACACCAACCCAAACAAAACAGGCACCGTCGACAACGCTGATCGATCTGCGTGGGTGCGGTGAATCTACCCTGTCATGCTGAGAATGCTGAAGGGGCTATTATATACGGGCGTTTATGCCCATGTCCACTATGTACTCTTGTGCCTAACTCTTGCGCATATGCTGGGTGAGTACTTGCTACCTCCAAAAGACAAGATATCGAAGTAGACAACTGTGCCAATGATATCTCCTGCCAACCGCCTCAAGTAGAAAACACTGTGACCCCCGCTGCTCCGCCATTAAAATACGTAAATAAATAGCTAGTCATAGATATAGATCAGTAACGCGCGGTACAGTCACTGCGTAATCGCCCAACGTCGGCGGAGGCTTGGCGTCTCTAAGCCTCTTGTTGAAGGCAAACACCAACAACTCCTCGAGGATGGACACTTTCAGCCCGAACAACCGACGAACAAGCAACAACTACAGGCCCTGACGCTGCGCAGTCCACGAGCCTGTTTGGGGGAATACTTATTATCCACGCCTGAGGATGAGACTGGATACCTGAGCCGTCCTCACCGTTGCCAGCATTCTTCGCACACACGACCACATTAATACCGATAACTCCCTTGGGCTCCTGGGCAGTTCACCATGCCATCCATACTCTCTGATGCCGATAAAGAGACAGTCAGACGAACTGTCCCGAAGCCGTCCAGCAAGATTCTCGCTGTTGCAGTTGCCAGACTCTACGTTGCGCTGCCAAATACTCACAAGTGGATATACACTGGCCTGCAGGGCGCCGCAGTTCTCGCAAATGACCTCGTTGGGCATACATTCTGGATAAAACTGGTAGACGTCTCGGTATGAACGGATTTTTATTTTATTTGCCCTGGCTATATCGTCTGTGATACTGTGATTGCTAATTCGACCTCGTTTTCGTTGTCTATACAGCCTGCAGGCAGAGGGATTCTATGGGACCAGGAAATCTATGACGGGTTCGCATACAACCAGGACAGGACGTTCTTCCACACCTTCGAGCTCGAAGACTGCCTTGCTGGTCTCTCCTTTGCAGATGAAAAGGAGGCAAAGACATTCCTCAAGAAAGTGACGGAACGAGAAAAGAGTGCTAGCAAGGAGACCAAGGCCACACCGTTTTCGGCGGCTCGCGGGCAGACACCAACGCCGGTATCGAATGGCAAAAGCCATAGCCGTTTTGGCAGAGTGGGAAGCCTTCTACATGGCCATAGGTCCTCGTCGGCGCCAAATCCTGCGGAGTCTATTATTCCGCCGAGACAACCACCTGCCAATACCGCTCCTTCAGCACCGGTGGCCCCTATAAACAATGAGAAGACATCCTCTCCGCTTGATACAGTAGACCCATCATGGCGAGGCCTCCTTGATGAGCTAAAGGCCATGGGGATTACTGAGGAGCAGATAGCGGAGAATTCGGACTTTATCAAGGCATATATCGAGCAAAAACAGCAAGCCAACGAGCTTAACGGCTCTAGCACAGAAGCGGCCTCCCAAGATACCACAAAGAGGGCCAAGGTGCCTCCGCCTCCGCCGCCTTCGGTTCCTCCACCACATGTATCGAAATCCCAACCTATCAGCCCGCAAAATACTGGTAAACGGGGAGCACCTCCGCCTCCTCCTCCAGCCAGACGAGGCCGGCCAGATGCGCCTCCATCTCCTCCCCCTCCGCGGGAGCAGTCTCCAGCCCAATCTCCCAAACGAGAGCCATCACCTCCACGACCAAGGTTCCGGGCTCCCCCTCCAATTGCCGATGCCGGGAAATATGCCCATATTCCCGGTCCTAGTCTACCATCACGGAGCCGTGCGGCATCCGGCTCTAATTTAGCCAACCCAGGGCCACCACCTCCTCCGCGACCGCCTAAAACACCAGAAGACAACCGTGCTTCGGTCCAAACAAACCGCAAAGTATCAGCTCCTGTTCCTCCTCCGAGTCGGATGCCTGCCCCCCTTCCGCCTAGGAACGAGGCTAGCTCTATATCTCCGCCACCATTACCTCCAAAGACACCGCAAAATGCCCATATGCTACCACCACCTCCACCACCCCCTCCTCCTCCTCAGCGAAGCCCAGCTCCTCCCTCTCCACCACCACGACAGTCTCCCCCAGTATCTGCACCACCTCACCCTCCACCTCCACCACTTCCTGCTAACAATGCACCACCACCTCCGCCGCCGCCGCCGGTCCCTGCTTCAAATGCCCCAGCTCCTCCACCTCCACCGCCGCCTCTTCCACCTACATCTACCTCTTCTGCCCCAGCAGCGCCTCCCCCCCCTCCGCCGCCTCCCCCTCCTCCAGCATCAGGAGGTCCACCAGCACCTCCGCCCCCTCCAGCACCTCCTGGCGGTGCAGTACCTTCCCTACCAAAAGCACCTCCAGGGAAGGACGATCTAATGGCCTCGATCCGAGCTTCCAGTGGGCGTGGTCTACGAAAAGTAAGCGAAGCAGAGAAGCGTGATCGAAGCGCGGCCATGGTCCCCGGAAGTGCAACCGATTCATCTGCTGCTTCACCCGCTCCCGCCGGTGGCATGATGGGAGCCATCCAGGATGCTCTGGCTAAGCGAAAAAAGAAGGTCAGCGCAAGTGGTAAGTTACCTCTTCAACAATTTTATCTTTATTTAATTATTAGATAAAAGTCTGACTAGCTATAGATGACGAGAAATCCGACGATGAGTGGTGATACTACCCGGGAATCAAAATTTTGGGGGAAAAGGGGGCCCGGAGGCCGCGCTTTGCATCCAACCTTTGTACATATCAGTCAACACCTATCCATAAAAAAACTTAGTGCTCCCTACTACCATAAACTCTTCTGGCAAATGAAACATATTATATCCAATCAAACCTTTTATCTCTTTCTGTGAATCACTCTCTACGAATGATATGAGATGAAGGCCCTGAAGCCGCTGATAGGACGTTGTACCTAGGTAGGCATCTAAGGTTCAGGTAGGGAGCGGTCCACTTAAGGTTCCACCATGCCGGATTTCGGTAAAACATTAATCCGGTATATCGTCACGGCCAGTCTGCGAAAATTGAATCTTGTACAAAACTTCAAGAAGAGCGACAATGTTCGCGAGCAAGAGAAGCACATTATATCTTGCGCGTGAGCCTGCGGAACCCGGGTGATCAGGCTGAGAGATGCTTTCCTCGCCTCCTGTGAAGACAGTAGCTCCGTCCTCGAATCTTCTTCGCTATCTTCGCTGCCAATTTGACTATTCGCGTTGCCGGTCAAAGGTTTCAACTTCCTGCCGATGGAGTTCGAGTCAGGCTTGTGCGGGCGGTTTTCGGTCTTCGCTGCATTTGAACTCGCCTAAACTATCATATGGCGGCTCATCGTACGGAACAAAGTGTGGTATATCTCTGGTTAAGCTGCCCATTGTAACAGGCACTTCGATATCACGCAGACGCTCTCTTTCTGCCGGCCGATACCAGCCCTTGAGCACAAATGGCATCCGATCCTTCAGCACTACAACTGTGAGATGCAGACACTTCCTACGGCGGCTTTTAGGCTTTTCACGGCCACCTGCCAACCCGCAGTTGAAACCGGATGACCTCCCTCAAAACATTCCAAATTTCGATGACGGGAATGAGAGCAATCCTTTCAATGTAGGACGCAACTTGGCGTTGAAGGTCTCAAATGAACCTCGACTTCGATGTACAGAGTTTGATGGGGCTGGAAACGTTACTCTCGTAAACGGGGAATTCAAAAAGAGCGAATTGATTGCCAAGGTAAGCTCTCCTGAAAATCGGTTCAATGAGAAGCATAATCTAATCCCTCTTTCCTACATTGCAGTATGGCCTTCTGCCTCGAGACCTGAGAAAGATTGATTCCTCCGTCCTGCCGCACATTCTCATTCGTCACAGCGCAATTCTTATCAGTCTTTTGCATTTAAGGGTTCTTATCAAGTCAGATCGAGTCTTGGTGTTTGATGCGTATGGTTCCACGGACACTTATACCCAGTCCCTGTTTATGTATGACCTTGAGGGAAAACTACGACAGAAAGAACCGGTGTCACGAGCTGCTTGGGCGTCTGGCGCTTTACCATATGAATTCAGGGCACTTGAAGCAGTGCTCGTAAGCATCACTAGCGGCCTTGAGGCAGAATTTGAGGGCGTTAGAGAACCGGTTTCTAGGGTTCTACGAGCGCTTGAAGAGGATATCGACAGAGATAAACTCAGGCACCTCCTAGTCTATTCTAAACGTCTCGGCACATTCGAACAGAAGGCCAGACTTGTCCGTGATGCGATTGATGACTTACTAGAGGCAGACGATGACCTGACGGCGATGTACCTCTCTGAGCGGTCAAAAGGAATACACAGAGCCGAACATGACCACCAAGAAGTCGAGATGTTACTGGAATCTTATCATAAAGTTTGTGATGAGATCGTCCAGGCCAGCGGCAATCTGGTAACTAACATCAGAAATACAGAGGAGATGTAAGTTCTCTCCTAAAATAACTACCTGCTAGGATTACATATACTAAGTATATATAAACAGTGTGAAAGCAATTCTTGATGCCAACCGCAACTCCCTTATGCTTCTAGAGCTCAAGTTTAGCATCGGGACTCTGGGAATGGCAGCAGGCACTCTATTTTCAGCTCTCTATGGTATGAACTTGAAAAACTTCCTCGAAGAGTCCGATTTAGGCTTTGGTGCTGTTTCTGCTGCTTGCTTTACCCTAACAGCATTTGTATGCGTGTATGGGCTGGTAAAGCTGAGAAAGGTCCAACGTGTCCGGATGTGGGGAGAAAACGGCATACAGGAGTCCTATAGGGGAGGCTTAGCTGTACGTGGCTGTCCTCCGCCTGCCCCCCAGAGTAACTGGAGATCGGATTCTATTAGTCCTGTTTTTCCTGGTGAAGAACGTATGCAACGGCTACGTCGGCTGCGAGGAGCGTCAAGCCCTCCAGTGCCGCCTACCATATCTCCGGCTGCTGTAGCTGCGAATAAACTGAGGGCCTCAAAGCCTAAGAAGAGGCCAGACCGAAATACCAAGGCTGAGGCCCGAGAACCTATCCAAGAAGAAACCATCCATGAAACGGAACCCCTGAGCTCAGCGGCCCGCTAAGCTAACATACCCATACTTATCATTATTGTATTTACTGGTTTTCTTCTTCTTCTTCTTTTTTTTACTAACCTATATCTTATTTGTTGTTCAGCGTTCACAGGTTTAACCTCTCCCCTTACGGAACATAATATGCTCGCATCTTTAGTACTATTTTAGATCTCTCTCCTTTTTCCCCGGTATGGCCATGTTGGGTGGCGAGTTTGGTGGCGCTTTGGGAATTGGGTTACAGGTTATATTTGATGATATAGAAGGATATAATAACACAGTAAGACTTACAACAATGTTACGATAAATACTATCGAGCGACCGAGAAAGCAAGAAAGCAAGGCAACTAGCCACGAGAAATGATATTGTTCAGTAGATAAGGTCATTCAATCATTCAATCATCTAGGTTGTATAAAGCGAGTTTTTGAAGGGTCCCGACAAGGAGTATAAAGGAAACAGTGGTGTCACTAGTGGAAATGTAAATAGCGATGGAGAAGTGGGAGTTAAGTCCCGACACAAGTCAAAAAGAGGGTAACGTCTGTTATAGCAGCGGTAGTGAAAGTTGTAGTAGTAGGTATCTTAGGAAATGTGGTAAAGATTGTAAAAGTTATCTCAAGGCAATAGCCTCTCCGATGCGGTTATGCGGCTCAATAAGTCGCTGATGAGCTCTCTCCTTGGCTGTGCTTGGAGAAGTAGACGGGCGTGCTAGAATTCTTCCTTGTACCGACAGTCTAGAAGTAGTGGTAGACGAGCAGGATATCTCGGCTTCTCCGATATTAGGGGGAATGGCTGAGCGCCGAGTTTCTCTTCTTGTGGCGGAAGCAGAAGACGTAGCAACTCCGCATCCACCATCATAAGAGCTGCGATATAGGTTGAGCATGTCAATAATATCATCACGGAAGTTGATAGCATTTGAGCTGCGGGGGCTGCACTTTTGGTCTCGCTGGGCATCGCATTTGGCGCCAACTTCAAGTGCAGAGAGCAATGCAGATTGAAGCATCTTATTTTGGCGTTCAAGGTAGAAGACACGATCTTGTAGAAACTTTTGTTGGTGAGATTGAGTAGCTATGGAAGAGTCTGAAGTTGGCAGGTATTTAAAGTGAGTGGGAGTGTATGGAGATAAAAGAGAATCAGGATCGTCGGGACGAATGGCGTTAGCGCTGGGTGGAGTGAGTGGTAGCGGTTCATCATGGATGTATTTTTGGGATTTGGCATTGTCGATGGTCAAGGTCGAGCTTTTGCGGTTTCTGCGGGGAGTTGATCGTGTAGACCGCCTTGACCTGCCACTATGCGCTCTGGTTCCCATGCCTTCATCGTCTGATGAAGGTAGGGATGGTGAAACTGGACGGGATACAGTTTCCAAAGCACGTAGTCCGGCAACACTCTTTGGGCTCATTAGCGATGGCCTGTGAGGCACAGGGGTAGGAATGAATGACTGAGAGTTTCTGGGGCTAGTTGGTAAAGATCCTCCGGCTAGCAGAGAGAAGGCGTTATGCTTATGTCTGAATGACCGTTCTTGTGTAGCTCGATCAGTGAATACTGAGCCATCAGGCATAATTGTTCTCATTGGAGATCCATTGGTGGAAGACTTGGTATTAGAATCAGCTGTAACCTTTGACATGGCGGATTTGACTGTCGGTCGAGTGGAGCTAGTGGCTGACGGTAATGACTCCTCACTGCTCCTTGAGCTTCCCTTGGTTGTAGAAGAGTAATTCAGGATGGCCGGCGAGCTAGCTTGTCTGCCCCTAACATTTTCAGTGTTTTCGAGGGTGGCTGAATCTTTTTTCGAAGCTTTAAGTGCAGCCCTAGCGGCGGCAACATCTTTCATTCTCAAGGCGTGTATATTGTCTAATCTACTAGACTTTCTGACAGGTACCGCAGGGAAGTGGTCCGGGAGGATTTTGGATGCAGTATCCGCGCTTCCTTTTATTTCTGGAACATTTGTCGTTGGGAGTTTGGGGAACGATTCAACATTAGATTGGTTGTCTAATGTATCATGCGATACCGTGAGGGCGGGTGTGGATGGTATAGACTTTGAGGCGTCGTTGTCATCTCCCTTTTGAGAAGGGTTGTGCCAGGTAAGGGGAGAGGTTAAAGTACTACTGCTTGCAGAACCAGACAAGGCAGATATCGAGAAGATATTCGATGATGGGGTAAGTGACGGCTCCGAGGACACGGAATACTTTCTGGAGCTATCAATTGGAGCAGGGATCAAGGTTCGAGATTTTGATTTGGACTGGGTTGCAGTATCTAGGTTTTCGTTGGCATCGGCCGGATCCAATGTGGACACAGGGTTTTCAGTACTCTCGAGACTTTCAGCGTAATTGAAACCGTGCTCTTCCGACATGGGGCAAGATAATCGACAACAAAGGCTGCTGAAGTCAGTTCGACCCGCCCTTCGTTCTTTTCGGCTGGAAGTCCGTTCGGGGAGACACTGGACGTCGATGAAGGTTGACTCGCAGGTAGTTGATATAGAGTGTCGTTTGCCAAACCCGGAGCTCGTGGTGGTTGACCTTGTAACCCGGATAGAGTCTCTTTTATAAATTTGAATTTGCTGTCTTTGTTGCTGGCAGTGAACTTCGGGAGTATCGGGAAGCGGCTTGTCTTGAGGCCAATATGTCGAGCCCTTGGCACAGTTATGTGGCACCGCAGGTTTTGGTGGAGGTTGAGGTACGTTGTCACCGTTGTGGCTCGACGGACTGTTAAGGTGTACCGGCATTGGTTGGATCGGCATCCCGGAGTCAGTATCAATACCAGATAGGATCTCGCGGCCGACTGAAGTGTCTGTCCATTCCATTTTTTCATTCGTATACATATCTCCGGTCAGGGTTGCTGAAGACAAATCATACAGCTGGCCCATTGTAGCCAAGGATGGGAAAGGTTCCGAGACTCCAATATCGTTTGCTGGAGATTCCTTGGAAGATGGTAAGACTGAAATGCCTGGGTAAGCACATTCTCCGTCAACCTCTGTCTTAGGAGTAGCAATGGGTCGATCAATGTTGCTATCATGAGAACCTCGGGGGCTTCTGGTGCCGGGGGAGTACTGCATGCTTTCCATGCTGATAGCAGGGTTCAAGCGGTCGTTTTTCTGCTTGTTCTTCCGGGCTGGAGTGCGGCTCCATAGGTCAGGAGCAAATAGCTTGACGGGCGATTTCTTCCTCTGAGGGGCGGAGTCTTCCTGTAGCCCCAGATCATCTTGACGGTGCTTCAGTTGTCGTAGCTGCCCATTGAGTTCAAGACTGTCTAGATCAAAATTGTATGGGTCTGAGATGGGGAGTTCACAAGTCTTGAAGAATTTGATAAGCTCGGTAACGTGCTCTGATCTCTGAGGTCGACGTGCTGAGCCAGCAGACCGAGGGCTATAGTGAGCAGCGTTCTTGTTTCTTTTGGTGGCTTTCTTTCCTGTCTGGGTTCGACTCGAAGCTGGTCGGGGATAGTTATCCCTTCCAATAGATTCAGCTACCGACAGCCTCGGAGTTTCCCAGGCAGAGAAGCAGAAGCTCTCCTCCGAGGATCTCGAGGGAGTACTTGGACGCAGCATTTTCCCGTTCTTAGGCATGCAGCCGTTTTTGGTCTCTGAACCTGCGATGATATAATGATAGTTATAATATATAATAGCAGGTACTTTGTCACGGAAGAGGCGCTACCTGAGCACCTCCCAACCGGATATGAAACAAAAAGCCACCACGGCTATCTGCCAGGCATTGCACAGAGGCTCGAGCTCAATGTGGTTCAAAATGAAGACATCCCCAAGGGATCAAAGGCTGAATCGAACGAGCTATGAGCAAGGGGGTGAGTCACGTAAGATGTCAAGATACTAGATGGCCACGTCCGAATTCTGGGGAGAAGACAGGCTGAGGATGGTCGTTTAATAGAAAGTTCATTAAACTAGAACGGCCAGTAGATAGGTGACAGGAGGTGAGAACATCCCACAGCTGTGATCTTGAGGGACCGAGTGAAAAGAAAATGGGCAGCACAGCATCAAAAAGGACGAGCAACAGCGGCAAGCTGCATTTTGGGCGTCGAGGGAGACAGGAGACCAAAAAGTCGAAAGCTTCACGTTGAATCTTTATACGAAGACGTGAACCTCTCACTTGGGAAGAAGAGCCAAAAAAAAGCAAGGAAACAGAAAAACAAAGAGCCAGGAAGAAGAGAAGTGATAGCAAAAGCAAAGAAATAGAGCCTTCAAATGTGGACTTGAAGGAATTGAAGACAAGAAGAGAGAGAAAGAGAGCACGCAGTCGAAAAAGGAAATATGAGCCAGACTATGGGATGCAGTCTGAATCCCTTAGGGCCATTTTCCCACACTGATTCACAGAGCTAGCTCCATGAACCCTGTATAAGCTGAAGGGCCTCGACAAATCAAGGCGGAGAAAGGAGGAAAAAGCAAGCCTGCGATTTCGACTGTTAGTTACATGGCACAAGCAGGTGAATTGGATCTATCAACGCCTTCCGGCAAGAGAATCCATTCCAATGGAGTAACCCTTGAACGCAACGCATACACGGCGGGTTTAAGAGTCCACTCCTGTACATACGGGGTAACGGGAGGCCGTCCAGGGTCAGGGGAACAGGAGAGGTACATAGGCACCTCTCTCTCAACATCCAAAGCCAAGTCACAGGGCTGGTCATTCGAGAGAATCTCTTGCTAGCCTGCCTGGCTGCCAGTCCGCTACCAGCTTTCCGGGGAGGTCAAGCCTCAGGTCGAGGATCCATCCTCCACCGCTCGCCTCCCCCCCCCCCCCCCTTCGACCCCCTCGACCCCCCCAAGCGAGACCAGGCACCACCACCGTATATCACAAAGAACCCGGGCGGCGGGATTTTCAGTCGTGCTGGTCCCCCATAAGGACAATCCCCCTGTTTTATGATGGGACGGATAAATAGAAAACAGCTAACTGGTCTCCTGTCCGCGGCCGCGCTGTTGTGCTGCTGGAGACGAAGGTTGGCCGAGTTGGAGCATTTTTCGATGGTGGAAAGTAAAAGTTGCCGCTTTGGGCGTCGCAGGGCTGAGTCAGCCACGACGACGCTGCTCGAGTTCTATCAATTTTGCCTGCGGATGGGAAGACAGATCACATCTCGCTTCCTGTCGAACACGATCGTGCAAGGAAGCCGAGCAGAAGCAGGCGGGCGACCCAAGAGAGATCGGACGCTGGCCTGTCCATGGGACCTGCGATGCTGCTGAGCCAGGCCTTGATTGGCCTCTCTGGCCTCTTTTTTTTGTACACTTAGAGAGGGGGGGCCTGGCAGTGAAGAGTCGAGGTGAAGAAGACGACGACGAACGCTCAGATCTACGCATATGCTCTGCGTTACCCAATGGGATGGATACCATGGCAGGTTAAAATGGCCGTATGCACACATATTTTATTTTTATTTTTTTATCTGCTAACTACCCCCTTTTCTTTGCTTTTCCTTCTCGTCCCTTGTCTTCCTTTTGCGTGTTGTTGTTGTTGTTGACACACGCAGCGTCGTGTCGTACATTCCGACACGATCCAGAGGGTACGAACCAATATTTAGATACCCGTGCAACGCCTCAAAACGGTGCGGCCAGGGGTGAAAGCGCCGGTGGGAGAGATGGGCAGCAGCAAAGTCGAAGCTGTGAAAAAAGACAAATACAGGAGAGAGAGAGAGAGAGAGAAATAAAAAGTGTGAGAGAGAGAAAAAGCAAAGGCCGAGGAAGAGAGAAGCAACGCAGAGAAAGATCACAGAGTACGGCTCCTCTCTCTAGGAAGCACGTTGGCTGTCTTTTTAGCATTGACGACTAGTTACGGAGTCGCTTGCCAGACAATAGGGCCTGGATAGACGAGACGAGTCGAGATGGGGTGGGATTGTTAGTTTGCTGGTACGCGCCAGTCATCTGGATGAGCGCCCATCCCCTGGCTATCAGTGTTCAATTTCCCGCTTCCTGGTTAGTTGAGGTAGACGAGGGAAAATAGTGAAAAAAGGTTCTAGATTATTGAATCTCGCCTGGTTGATGATGGGAGCTGTTGATTCTGAATGTCGATGATATCTGCTTGGACTGCAAGCAGAGTTCAAGGCACAGAAGAAAACATTATACGCTGCATGACCAAGCTTCGTGCAGATTAATATAAATTGATATATTACGGGAGTACTATTATTATAATATGATTATGCTATGCTCATCTTATAACAGAGCGAAACATATGTAAGTTAACTTACTTGACTAAAAAAATAAAAATAAAAATAAAATAAGGGTATTCAAGTCAATAATGCGACTCGACCATTCAGGGAACAGGTATTTTCTTCCAATTCTTTGCTCCATTCCTGTTTGCCTTCTCGATGTCGTCTACCATGATAAACATTCGTCTCTGGCCACAGAAGCCTCCAGGGCTTGCTATCCGCTGGATCGTTTGAAGCGAACCCCCCGGCTGACCGTCTGCGTTACTCTGCCACACTCTCTCCCTCACCTTCTGTCCTGGAAGGTGAGTTCGCCGAGGGTTATGCTCTGGATAAGCCAGCCGGCTGACAAGATACTGCAGGTTTGCAAAGACGCGTTCAAACCGTCTGAAGAACCCCAGCCACTTCCAAGTATTCTGTGAGTAGGCCACTCTAACGTACGGGTTCAAGAAAACACCGGTCCGATTTGCAACATCTGGCCGGCCAAACCGATCTTCCCAATCTGCAAAGATCAAGCAGCACTCGGAAGATTCCCAAAAGGGCTCTGAGTCGTGCCGGAAGCGAGTGACAATGTGGCTTGTCGAGTCAGCCGTTGAAAAGTGCTGGAATACCGATGCCTGGAAGGCCGCCATCCCTCCCCAGCAGCTGCGCACCTCGACTGCGTCGGCGCCCTGGAGGACCTGGTTCCTGCTCCTGGCCCGTCCAACGGGAGCGAACCAGGGGAAGAACATCAGGCCGGTGCCATAGCCCTCGGCATCCCTGACCACGAAGGTGTCGTAGAACATGGCCTTGGAGATAAAGTCGACGGCACAGGCTGCCCGATACTGAGCGTGACCGGCCTGGTCTACATTGGTCGAGAACAGGAGCTGAGCAGCCTCAATGGCCGAGAAGTAGACGTCGTTCAAGAACAGGACCCGGTCGAACTGCATGTTCGCATGACTGAACCCGAACCCGTCCGCTGCTACATGATCGCCAGAGGGCTGGTACGCCGAGTTCAGCGGTTGCAACACCCGGTTGCGGATTCTGGCCAGGTACGCTATGCGCTTTACTCGCTCGCCCCCTGATGGCAGAGTGGTCGTAGGGAGGCCCTCAAGGGGCACATGCTCCCCTGCAACGACTGATGAGTTACCTGTAGCCAGAAATTACCTTAGCCCGTAGCCATTTAGATGCTATACGTTGTTATTTTAGAAGCAGGAAACGAGATGGAATAGATATACAGAGCGCACACGAAGGGGGAACAACGGACATGGTAGCTGTGCAGCAAGCTCTCTGAGGGCGTCTCCTGTCCCCGGCCCGCTGTCGTTCTCGTAGATACTGACAAACACGTTATCCTCTCCCAGGATGTCGACCAGCTCGAGCAGCGAGCGGCCCCAGGGCCCGCGAATCATCTCCTCCTGCACGATATTACTTGCTATGAACACCTTCTGGCCTTCTGGGTTCCCTCGCCCGGGCTGCGTGGAACCGAGGATCCGCTCACGCAGGCCAGCATAGTGCTCTGGCGGCGTCTGATATGGCGGCCACAGCAGCGATTCGGCCACTGATACGACCACGAACAGCCAGGCCAGTAAGCCGACAAGCCGTAACAGGCGGTGGGTTCTCGACAGCCTGGTTCCAGCTCGCCGCGTTGGACAGCAGCCTATGGCAGCGAGCAGATGGTGGCCCGTCTTCTCAGCCCGCCGCAGAGGAAGCGAGTTCAGGCTGCTGGGTGACCGGCCGTGGATGGCTTGCAGAAGCCCGCCTCGGCCGTGACTTGGCTGCTGCTGCTGCTTCTGCTGCTTCTGCTGGCCATGATATGAAAGAAGGCCGACAGCCTCAGCTTCGGCGTCGCAGCGAGCTGGCGATGATGGCCGGGGGAGGTCGACAGGTCCCATTATTGGTTATCGCGCGGCGTTGTAGCTAAGTTATAGATATCACCAATTCAGTTAGTTAATTCACCGTCCGGCGATGGAGAAAAGGCAGCCATCGAACGTCCAACTACAAGCAATGATATCAATAACAACGAGATATAGCAGGCAAACGGCGACTAGACGGGCCTGAGCCTGGTGGCTTGGATGTTTCTGAATGCACAAATAAAAGAAATACAGCCCGTGAAGCTGACGTCAAGTTGATCGAATCCTCCAAGAGCAGCCAATGGCGCAGCACCAGGCGTCGTTACATGTGTATCTGGCCGGCGCAGATCGACCGGGAGGATGAGAAGTCCCCCCTCTTGGCCTGACCGACTCTGACGAGCATCTCGCTCGTATTTTCAGGCCCGTTTGTTGCCCGCTGTTGCTATCAATAGGTCGCTTGTAGACAAGGGGGTGGGATTCTGTATAGGCGGTATAGCGGGAGAGCGGCCGGCTATTGATGCGAGCCAACAGAAACAACCTACACTCACAACGGGCAGACGTTGCCGATGGAGTAGTTACGGAGTACTCCGTATGCAAAGCAGCAATTTAGTAATGCTACGGAGGATACTAACCGTTATTTTTCTCCATAGCAGGGCGTTAGTTAGCGCATGCGGCGGAGTTTCTCTCTGTCCAGTAGCGATAGACAGGGGGTCTTCGCCCTATACGAAGGGCTCCAGCGGCCAACATGCTCTCCTTACAAAAAGACATTGTGGCCAGCTTCAAGGCTGATCGTCGGCTACGGAGTTACTACGGCAAAGACTGGGGCCCGTCTCTTTCAGGACTCAACATCCCAGGACAGAGCTGGTCAGGGAGCAAAGCAGCAGGTTCCTGGGAAATCCGAATTTGAACAGAGACCGCATCCCCGGACCTGCATCCATAGGCATGCACGGTTTTATGCGATGAACTGCGGAGTATCATGTATACAACCTGAAGAACTATACCCAGAAACGCGAATTCCTGCAGGCTCACGTCAGCGTCTTGCATATGAATCGCACATTTCCAGGCTTCGTGATTATCATCAAATCACCGTCTTCACCATCGATTCTGGTTTGTGTGGGAAGAGATGGCCGAGCCAACCAGGCCGGATAACTACTTACGACATCTATAAGATGAGCGTTATAAGGATCTGCAGAGCACAGGATGGTAGCTAAATTGGGACAGTGTGACATTTTAGCTGCATGTTGGGGCCTATATGTCTGTTGTATTAAGCACATTCAACTTGTTCCACTCGTTTGACGGAGAGCTCCATAGCCGCAAAGCCTGCATCTCCGCGTCTACGGAGTACTACTACTACCAGGCAAACCGCCGACAACAGCTTCGGACTAGGACCCTGTCCTATATCTGCTCGAGGTACCAGGTGCTGAGGTTTGCTTTGGCTCTCGCGCATGCAGGGTGCTCGTTGGGGTTGCACAGTGAGTCGCATCCTGTCCGACTCTGACGCCCGTTTCCGTTGCACCATGCCAGAGATGGGCCATCCCAAGAGGCGACGGGCGGCAAAAAGAGGCTGGTAGGAGGCTATTCCGACCAACGGCTTTGAAGAACGTCTCCTCTACGGAAATTGTGTGGCTGTCGATGCGCTCCCAAACCAGGCAGACGTCTATCATCTATCCAAGAGATCTAGAGACCGACGTCACAGGGCAGAAACCTGTCTCGCAGATCGCCCAGATCTAGATACCCAGGCACTTCCGTGCATTTGCCTTCTCACAAATGTGCGCGTGCCTCTCCGATCAATATGCAAGATGGAAGCACTCTAGACGCGTATAGCCGTGGGCGCGTACCAAGCAGACCGTACGTGATGAGTGTAACGACTGCCCGTCACGGCGGATATCTCAAGTTATTCCTCCTATAGAACAGGATATGCCATACTACCATCCTCTCGGATATGATCAAAGCTGCAAAAAAGGGCGACACAGGATCCTCTTTTTTTAAGCATTCTTGCTTTCGCGCCAACAGTATCTATAGAGGTTGCACCTGGCCCCGGCTCATAACTAGAGTGCAGAGGCCAGGGACGGTCTCGATCTGGATGGTTGGAGAGCCGGTTGAGCACGAGAAAGGGTGTACACGGACTGGATGAGGGTACACTGTTCGTCCCCTGCGGCCGGCTGACTGCAGAATCTCGTGCAGGAGAAGAGATTTTCCTTCCAGCACCCTTCCACCATTCACACATCTTGCATACAATGCGTCATTGGTTATGCACCTAGCTATCCTTGCAAGAGGCAAGAGCTCCAAGGAAGAGTCATGCAGAAGCAAAAGGCTCGGTGGAGGCTTCGTGCAGCTCGGCTGCATTGCCTGGGTAAGAGGGATGAGCGAAAAGGCCTGTACCTGCGCATTATGCCTACATCCTTCTTCTGCAGGATATGTTTAACGAATAAAGGGTTAAGAGACTTGGAAGCTGGATCAGTATCAGGATCACATCACGCTTCAATCTTTATGGGTGCGTTTGTTTAATTGCCATACACACCAACTCCCCGTTTCATCACCTACGTGTTTTTGATAAGGAATCTACTATACGCCGAAAGGCATGGTCTGTCAGCCATCTACAGTTCAGAAGAGCGCTTACACACGCACACCCCTACGCCCCGAACACTTGCGCACAGTGCCTCCCTTGCGTATTCTGTGGGACATGAAGCAGCGACCTATCACTGTGGGAGCTCACAGCTCCTCCTGCGGTTTCCCTATTTGGATAGTAGACCTTCAAGAGTTGTTCGTCCATAGACAGCTAGAGGCAGGGAATCAGAATGAGACGCAAAGCAAAGGGGTTGCAAACCGGACGGTGCACGGCTGGCTGTATACACAGGCCACACAGGCCACAGGCCCTTCAAGCAGTGTTCAGGAACAGGTCTCGCGCCGAGTACCAACAAGACGGCTGAACGGCGGTTGATTGGTAGAAGGATCTAGAATTTCAATACCATCATCGGCCTGAAAATGTGAAAGAGACAAAGCTCTGTCCCTCAATGCGACAAAAAGCGAAGAGGCTTATGCTCGTCATGTAAGGGCGGGTAACCTGAAGAATCTTCACTGTACCCGGAAAAACCCAACCACTGTGTCTTCGGGTCAGGCACAGAGAAAGCTGCGTCACTGCTGTGAATGTGCGCGCCGTCAATAATATCACAGTATAAGGCGGCGGATGCAAGGATAACTAGCTAGCGAGAAGAGAAAAGAGTTCTAGGAATACAATGCAAGAATGGGAAAGATAAGAAGTTATTGCACGAGGAAAAAAAGTCATCCTCGATACTTCAGCGGTTTCGTGAGTTATTTCTTCTTTCACACTACTATGTGCATGTCTGTCTTGTTACTTTTTTTTTTTACCTGCGTTCTGGACGAATAAAGACGTCTGCAGGCTTCTTTTTGCGCATTGGAGGAGGAGGTCGTCTGTCGCCTTTTGGCCTCATGGGAGGACCGCTGGTAGAGTCACCAACCTACGATGAATGTATTAGATTGTCTGTTCCCCCTTATTTTTATGAGCGTGAAAAAAAAGGATTCTTCTAAGTCCCCGTTTTATAGAGCGGTGTAGATCTATATATGGTAGACGTTGAGTGACTTACCTTATTGGCCGCCGGAGGAGGCTGTTCGGTAGAAATTGGGCGACTCTCGCGGCTATCTCGCGATGGTATTACAAGGTCCTAGGAGGAGAAAGTGATGTCAGTAGCTGTCAGTTAGTTACCGGAATCTTGCAGACGGGTCACTTAGCATACGCTTGGGGGCGGCGCAACGCTGTGAGGATCCGCTTTTCGTCCTCTCGGGCCTTTTGGCAGGCTTACAGCTGGTGTCTGTGCTGCGGCGGAGGTGCTGCCGTCTTGTTTCTTTCCCTTGGAATCCTTCGGAGGAGTCGAAGATGCAGTGCTCTGGTCAAGTCGCATTACCTTTGGGTCACTCGAAGCCTGGGGATTGCCCAAATCAGATCGTTTCCTCTTCCCATGGCCAATACTATGTTGAGGGGCCATGTTCTCAGCTGAAGGTTTCTTTCCAGGAACCTGTATTAGTGGTATTTTCGGGTCGTGAGCCGCAATGGCCTTCTGCTTCTGCCTTTCTATTCTCGCTTGCTGCATGTTCTTGTGATGGGCTTCTTCTTTGATGATTTTATTCTTTTCCCATTTGGGTAGCACCGTTGTGGACTTGCAGTCATTTGCAAGATGGCCGGTTTCTCCGCATTGAACGCAGCGTTCAGCTTTGCAATCCCGAATTGAATGCGTCTCATCTCCGCATCTTCGACAAGTGCCCTGACAGGCTATCTTGGCATCGATATTGTCACAATTATGTGTCATATGTTGATGGCTTCCGCAATATCCGCACACAGCCAAGTCATTTAGCCCAGACTTACCCCCGGAAGGGCCATCCGGAAGGCATGGGATGGGCGTGCCCACTGCACTACCTGAGGGCAGTTCGCTGGGCAATGATTCGGCGGCGGACTGGGGATTTGACAGTCTGGAAGGCGGCCTAGAGTTGCTGCTTCCAGCCATAGATGAACCTGGCCTTGATGAAGGAGTTGGGATATTGCCAACTTCTGCAGGAGCATCTACCATTTCGACGTTATTTAATTCCATATCCAGGCTGATTTGAGGTTTCTGCAGGATTCGTAAGATGTCTCCCTCAGTATAAAGCTGGCGTTCTCGAGCATCATGGATCAACGCCCTCCAAAATTCACCTCGGACAAGAGATTGAGAATTTCCAAGAACCCAAAGCGACGACTTGGCTCGTGTCAATCCAACATTCATTCGACGAATATCGGACAAAAACCCTATTCCTCGGTCAGATGCTCGGACACAAGAAAATATGATAACCTCGCACTCCCTTCCTTGGAATGCGTCCGTGGTATTAAACTCAACAGCGGTGAATATTGAACTGCCATATTTAGCAGCAAACCGACTCTTGAGCTCCCTCAGCTGGCCTTTGTAAGGCGTGATTATGCCAATCTTCCCCGCAAAATCATAATTTCTATAGTCAGCCACAAGCCGTTCGTAGAGGCGCATTGCTACTGTAAGTTCTGCAATGTTAACCAAAGAATGGCCCTTGGCAGCACTGGAGTGCATGCCCTGGACATCGAAAAACCGATATGGCCCAAGAAGCTCACTTCCGTGCCAGGGCTTTTTCCGTAATGGCGCCATTCCAGGTCCATCTTGTAGCTTCCCATCATAGAACGCTTGGCTTGGGAATTTGCTAATCTCCGGATGCATTCGGTATTGGGTGTCGAGAAGATGGACATCATTTGGATGGTTTGCTTGCATTCGAACGAACAAACTCTGTTCATATTGGAATCGAGATGCTTCCTTCGATAACACTGTTGGAGGCAGCTGTTTGGGATCTCCAACTAGAACACACTTGGAGCAACCATATTTGAGAGGAATGAGAGCACTCAATTCGATAGACTGGGCAGCTTCGTCGATGATAACTGTCTCAAATTCGATACTTAGACTTTGGAACATTTCATGTCCACTGCCGCTAAGGGTGGAGCAGATAACATGAGCTCCGTCAATGATTTCTTGTTGTATTCGTCGTCGAGTCAACTCAGCATTTCGTGCTGCGGCATGGTTCTTATCCCTGGCATTATCAATGGCCTGACTTAGTTGAGCCTTCTTTCGTTTTAGAAGATCGAATTCTCGTTCGAGCTCGTTAGAGACGGGCTCTGCTCTCGTCCTGCATTGATCAATTCTCTGCCGTATCTCAATAAATTTGGCAGAGGTTTCCTTGTGCTCGTTGAAATAGCTCTGTAAATCACGCTCTTCTCCATTTTTCTTTTGATCACTCTGGTTCAACTTGGCATTGACAAGCTCGTCTAGCGTAACATCCAGCACATTGGCGTTGATCGCATCGCTTCGACCTAACCGAATGACAGAGATTGGTTGTGTTTTGCCGTTGAGTGTCTTCACCCCTTCTTTAAACCTCATCACTAGCTCATCAACAGCTGCATTGCTAGGCGCGCAAACTAGCAGTTTCTTTGATGGGGCTGACTTGCTCGCCTGTGCTGAGTCGCTGGCTATTTTGGGTTGGGGAACCTTTCGTTCCGCCAGAATGGGCGTTAGAAGCGCTCCAACAATTGCAACTATGGTTTTGGTCTTGCCTGAACCAGGAGGTCTATAATTGAAATATTAGTTGGTGTCTGACGATAAAAAAAAAAAATCACAACCCCTCAATCTTACCCTTGGATTAGTGTGAATGCATCGTTATCCACAGCCGATTTAATAGCCTTGGCTTGCGCCGGATTGAGGTCATATGTGGCCAGTATGGTTTTCAAATTCTCTGGGCCATAGTTCAATATTGGAGATGGCTTTGCTCTTATAATCTCCTCACTCAGGTCATAATATTGGAGAGCCATGAGTGCTCCATATTCACGTTCAAGGGGTGTAAGAGAGGTGATCTTTACACCAAACAGCCCGCCTCCGGGTCCAATTCCGCTAGCCATTGGGCCACTGGGATTAATGCGATAGGATACCTCCACTGTCCCTTTCTTCTTCTTGATTCCGGATATCCTACCTAGGCAATGAGGTGCACTCGAATCAGTGGCAGGCTTGTTTGAGCGGGATAGCAGAACCAAATCAGCTTCCCCTAGGCCCAAGTCTTTAACCTGTTGAGGCTCCATAATTGTGCTAACTTCCACAAATGAGTCAACTGAAAGACGGTTTGCAACTTTGATTTCGAACTCTTTAAATGTTGCATCCTCTCTAGCAGTTTGGAAGCCTTGCCAGGCTTCTAGTATCAGTAATGGCTCGAAAGTCTTTTGATACTCCAGTGCATTTGCGAAAACGTTGGAAACCAATGTGTAGTCAGTTCGGCCACAGTTTGGAGGAAGAACGGTCGTTGCAAAGAAATCCCAACTTAATAATGTCTTATGAAGAGATGATAAGTCTGGGGCAAGCCGCGCTCGCATGTCCTTGGCAGAGCGGATGATCTTTGCCTTCTTAAAAGGCACTCGTTGTAGGAGTTTCTTTCGGCTTTCTTCATAAGCTCTCACAGCATCTGGTTTTGAAGACACCCGCTTCCCAACCATATCTTCGTCTCCATTATCGTCACTGTCTGAGTCTGAATCCGAGTCGGAAGACACCATCATACTGTCCGCAGGTTTATGCTCAACGACTCCAATATTAAGGCCGCTGAGGCCGGAGCCTTGTGACGCTGTCTGCTCACTCATACCACGTAAAGGCAAGTTCTTCTTTACTTTGGCGAGCTCTATCATATCACGTTTCTTTTTGGCCTCCTTTTCTCTCTCGCGCTTTTCACGGAATGAAAGGACATTATGAGCCGGTTTCGCTAATGGTGCCACAGGTGGAAGAGGTTTATAAGGTGCGGCAGGGCGAGGAATAGGTTTCTGAGAGGCTATTCTAGCCTTGTGAAGATCAATCGAACCTGATAGTTCTATTAAAACATCATCTGGAATGTCAATCTCACTCTCATGTCCCTCCTCTTTAATCGGTTTAGATTCGGATTTAACAATCGTGTTGGGATCCACGGGTTTAGCAAAAGCAGTAATCGAACTTTGTTTCTTTTTGGGAGGTGGAGCAGGAATAGGAGTGATCAGGGGTTTCTTATAATAGGCCTCCATAGACCTTACTAGTTCTGCCTTTTCACTATCCGTCAAAATAGTCTTGATTTTGGCAGTCAAAGCAACATCTTTGATGACGTCCAAGGCCTCCTCCTGAACTGTTGCATTTAGATCCCCAAGACGGCGAAGCACTTTTGAAACGATCCCAACCAGTGTAGTCGCAAGATACTCATCCTTTAGCCGTAACCATTTTACCATGGCATTCATTGTGGTAGTTGGGTATCGAAGGAGGTTACTCTTTGCCGAGTTAGCTTGTGCTGGGTCGGCTTCTCCAACGGCCGTGGCAAATATTGGAAATTGGTCGAACAGAAGCTCAGCAAATTGGATACTGTCTCGACAGAATTCTAGCATGATTGACCTGTCAACGCCCATTCTATGCCATTTTTCGGTATGACTGAATATTGTAGAAAGTGCCAACCACTGATACTCCCAAAGCCTCTGCAAGAAGTATACTTCTTTTGGATCATTAAGTTTTCGAGTCCTCAGTATTCCAGTTTGAGAATCACACAGGACCTCGATGATATCTGTGCCAGTTTTAAGCATTCTGGGAGCAGAGGCGAATGTTTTCATGTTGGAAATACGCCGAAAAGACCAGCTGAACCCAAACATCGTGGAGGCACAGAACGACTGTAATAGGTGAGAAATTGCCTCCTTGCGCCCCAGCTGGCCACTGACGGCTTTTATCAGATCGACAGCCGCCTGATACGTATTTAAGTCAGCGGAGAATAATGCAGAGGTCAAAGAACCATTGGTCTCTTGAGCTTTGAATAATTCGTCCAGATGTTCAGGTCTGAAATCAGACAATCTCTCAAGGATCTGGCATGCGAGATGAGTAAGGTGGCCATAAATGACATTAAAATGCGTCTTTTCTTTCGTGTTTTCTCCCCTCGTCTGGAACTTCTCAAGTCCTACGAGAGGCAAGATACCTCTCAGGGCTGCAGAAGAGAGGGCTAAATTCTTTTCGTCAAGATGTTGGACTACAGCATCCCATATAGGCGCTGTATATGTGCTAACGCCATGTTGTAGAGTATTATCCCTGAGGATGGTTTCATAGTCTGATTTTAGAGACTGGCATTCCAGTGCCAATGTGTTTCGGACCACATCCATACAGAGAATAGAAATCTCCCCCTCACTCCCATCAACTTCGAACCGTGGAGGGTTAAGGAAATGCTTGATATTATCACTTATAACCTCCATCATTTCGGATAGAACGATGGTAGCCACAGAACCTCTCGAGTCTTCATTATCCGTGAAGCTACGCAAGGTACGATAAAGAACCATAAGTCCACTTCGAAAACAATGGTACTTGACAATGGTAGGAAATCGAGGCTCCTGAAGGCGGTTGAGAAGCTGGTGAACTAGGAACCGACATGCTTGTGGTTGGTGGGTATTCTTGAGAGACATGATAAAGGGATCTATCCATGACAGCATGTCCCTCAGGGGGGATTCAGTCAAGGAGTCATTATTATCAGTAGCCGTTAAAAACACTTCGAACTGGGGATTGTAAAAAATCTGCTCAATAATGGCTTGTGGTGAAATAGTTTGCATGGCATCCCAAAAGTCGTTTGGAGATTTCTTCAAGAGAGCATGTATCGTGTTGATAACTGAGCGTAAAGCTGGAGCTTGAATGGCTAGGTGGTCAACAGATAATCGGCAGGGATCAAGTTCAAGTCCTCGAAGGTTATGGGTGATTTGGTCCTTGTTCAGTCCCTTGATTATGATAGTGACTCCACGCCATAGCGAATCAACAAAGTCCGGATCAAATGGAGGAGTGGATGCTCGGCGTAAAGCCGCAAGTAAAGGCTCCTTGATTGCACAGTCGAATTCCGTAGTTGTCGGTGGTCTGGCTAGCTTTGACCAAGTAAACACAGCCCAATCGTTTCTATGCTTGTTTTTGTCGAAAAGAAACTGCGTAGCGGCAGGTACATATTCTGTGATCTTTAGAGCGCGCGAGCTTTGTACCATCGTAAACGGTTTGTCAAAATGCTCACAAAGAAACGTCTCGTTCCCTAGCACCGGGGTAGAGCTTAAAGCTTCAAAAATGGAGAGCATAGAGGCTCGATCAAGGGCGCTTATCTTACGCTGCCCAGGGGAGATACTTGCGAGCATACTGGCAGCTTTATCCAAATTTTTCCCGACTCTGGCTATATCCCAATCATCCAGCATTTTACTGAATTTTTCCACTTCAGATTCATCGTAGCTTTCACCCAAAGTCCCAATCAGCCATATTTTCCCCCTGTAGTACTCCTTGATGCAAATATCACATCTTTCTAATGTCTCCTTGAGGCGTCTCCATATCCATTGCTGTTGTGCTTCAACCTCTTCGCCACTAAAAGCTAGTAGCTGTATGCATGAGAGAAATTTCTCTCGACGCACCGCAGCCTCTGATATTCTCTCAAGTATATCAGGGTTCGTCTGAGCACCGGCTTCACTAGATTTATTTTCGCTCTCGGTGTATTTGTTGTACTGCTCCATATCATTGTCATTTTTACGCGGGCACAGAAGGTGAAGCTCTTCAGGCAGGCTCTTCAGCTCCCTAATCCGAAATAAGAGGTCAAACGTTAGCCAATACATGTCACTCGACAGTATAGATATCATATATAACTGAAAAATCAAAAGCAAATGGGACCAACTCGAGCGTGTTCATTAACTCGGCCATGTTTTCACCCTGGTCGACCTGCCGGCCGTCATGGGCACCCGGAAGAGTTGAAAACCTCCCCTAAACGCGTCGAGTTCAGGATAGATCAGATGCTTCCTATACTGTCTCAACTATCTCTCTTCGGTCTCTCACTCCTTCACGTTTCTTGCCGTTTGGATCTTCGTTGTGGGTTTGAAGGTCAAAGTCGGACTTGACGTAAAGAGCGGAAGAGCAGGATGACCGTCCTTCCTCTGTGAGTAAAAGCAGGACACTTCTCACACCAAACAACCATGTGAGGTCTAAATGAACAATCCAAAAAGAAAAAAAATATAAGAATAAACAAAGATAAAGATAGGAAGAAGAGTCAGTCTATAAAAACATGGCTGGTGGTTGGAAAATGCAGCGTGCGTTTGGCGTGTCACGCCGATAAGGCCGATAACTAAGTTAAGTTATGGAACAAACTCTTTTTATGTTGCCGCTTAACTAACTAACTACGTAGACTATTTGAACTACACCTTTGACCAACCTTGCGACTACCAAGGGGCAAACAGCCCCCCTTTATTGGTCATCACTACGGAGTACTTTGATTATCGACACCTATGGTACGGTCTATATGCATCCGTTGTGCCGCTGCGGGGGAATTACTAATTTCTGGAAGCTGTGTGGTTGAGCGGTTATAGTAGTCAGAATATATACTATTTTCTATGTCATGCACAGCTACCCTCGAAAGGACGCGAGCACCGTTATAATCAGGATGGGAATATGTAGAAGCAAACAGCAAAACAAGCCAAGGTAGGGAAACAGGGGTCTTCTCCTTAAGATACGCGGGAAGGGCCTCGTCTCAAAAGCGCCAGTTCTCCCCCAAGGCAAGTAAAGGGGTATTCTCTCGATCGAATATATCTTTATACAAACAGGCAACCTAAAGCCCAAAAAGGGGGGGGGTAGATGTAGCGCAAAAAATATAAAGAGGAATTATTTGCTTTTCGCGCTCAAGGGAATAAAATTACAACACGAGGAAAGAAAGAAACTGAAGAGAGGCAAGTGATATCATGCGAGCAAGTATGAAAAAGAAAGCATAGCCAAAGACCGAATTGCAAAACGCCTAGCGGAACGGAGGAAGCTGGATGAGACGATGAAGTTGAAAATGCAGCATGGAAGTCAATAAGGTAGCGCAGAGGACGGCAGGGCGGGAAATGGTATCTGAAATGGCTGATATTTCGAATTATTGGGAGAGAAAAGAAAACCGTACGAAAGAGAAAAAGTATGGAAAGTCGTGATACGTGCGCGCATTGAACGAGGGGCCGTGGGGAATTAAAGGAGGTTTGGTGCTGGTGCATATATGCCAGCCGATATGGACGTGAATCGTATATATACACTTAATGTTCCTGGATCGCAGGATGGTTGTTGGGATCGCCTCTAACATGACTAGATTCAATTCGGGCTAACATTGCCGCCGAAGTGAAGTCACTGCTGGCTTCGAAACTTGACCTGACCCGATCCACTGAGGATCTGCAGCGATCTATCGACGGCCTTACACGATCTCGTGGTGGGTTGCGCTCTTGCTCTAGTGACTGGTGCGCTGGAGGTCGGAGGTCCAGACTTGCTGTGTAGGCAGTTGTGTCACTGCCATTTTGGCTGCGTGGGTTATGGGTTGTTGCGGTTGGTGCAACAGAAGGGGGGTATATGGGACGTTCTTCTTCGGGTTGATTTGGATCTCGCTTTGCAGCAGGTTTGCTGTTTTGCATGATCCCCGAGGATTGGGCAGCGAATGCGTGTGATGGGGGAACGTAAGCCTCGTATTTTTCAAGGTACTTGTATTTTCCGAGTGTAACCTGCTCACGAACAATGTCGACATCCCGAGGGAAATATATCTTCTGGACCGACTTGATGGTGAATCTCGGCCCAAGGCACATGACAACAGTGACGAATGTGAGAGCCCAGAACGACAGACTTCCGTATACTTCAGATGCCGCTTTGTAGAACGTACCCGCCGACGTGGTAGCAGAGTAAACACCAGTCCAGAACCAAAGGAGAAGCGAGCTCACAGCGTTAATTAGGACAGTCAACCAATCCCAACGGTAGGTATTGAGCAGGACGTAGGTATTGCTACATACAATCGCGCATGAGGCAACGTAGATACCCATGCGTGTACGGTCACTGAGGTCCAGGCCATTTTCACTGACATTCTGTCCTGGACGGAACAGGAGATATGTCATGAAGAAGCAGATCACAGACTGATACAATCCATCCAACATGTAAAGCCTGTATATACACGGTTAGAAGTCTTCGAAACTAAAAGGTGGAAAAATAAAAGATTGACATACCAGAACTTGGTGCGAGTCCATTCCTTCTGCTCGATACCGGTTTTGTAAAGCTGTGGAACGGCAAGAGACACTTTATCATCAACGTCCTGGTCAAGAATGCCCATCAAAATAACAGGTAACGAGGTAAACGCAAGGTTCACCAGAATGATGTAAGTACCCTCGAAAAGGTACGAACTATCAAAGTTGTTATATATGGAATACCAAAACAGAGCACAGGTCCAGACAAGGTTCTATACTATAGTTAGGGAACGATACATCGATGGTGGAAAGAATCAAAGGGAACGCATACCTTGTAGAAGAAGTTTGCAAGAGTCTCTGCAAGGCGACGATACGACCATCGACCATGCACCAGAATCAAACGCTGCAAGAACCTGAACTGTCCAATGGCATAGTCCGAAGACATGACTGCTTGTCGTCCTTCTTCACCAGCAATACCAACACCAACATCAGCTTCCTGAATCATAGAAACGTCGTTGGCACCATCGCCGACAGAGAGAGCCATCACTTTCAGCCCTTCCTTGACCATTTTAACAACTTGAGCCTTCTGCGCAGGACTGACTCGGCAGCAAATGACAGACTTGCATTGTTTGCATAACAAAAGGAACTTTTGCTTCAGTTTATCGCTGAGCATTAACTTGAGAGTCTCTCCGTCAATAACAAGAGCGTGAGTGGCAGCCGGAGGCTCGTGATTCTTTTGAGCTGCAAGAAGTTCTGCGTCAGATCCTGTGAGGTTGAAATTCGCAAGGTTGTTGTCTATCTCTGTGGTGGCAGCATCGATATCGTCCGGGTCAATATTGAAGACGATTAGCTCCATGTCACTGGTCAGCAGGTTGCAAGAGAAACCAATATTGATAGCGGTCTCGACCTTGTCACCCGTCAAAACCCACAGTTTGATACCAGCAGCTCCAAGCAAGGAAATGGTGTCTGGAACACCATCTTGCAATCTATCTTCAATGGCGGTTCCTCCGAGTAAAGTAAGCTCACGTTCAATGGAGCTTGCTGCCTCCTCAAGCTTCTCGTCACGGTCGGTAATGGCCTGAGCAGCATCCTCGTAAGTCTTACTCCACTCCTGGTATTCCTCCTCTGAAAGGATGCGTTGTCCTACACAGAGCGTTCGGAGACCTTCCCTGGCGAAAACTTCGAGTTGGGCCGCAGTATTCTTCCTGAGTTCAGCTTGCTTACCGCGAGAAAGGCGGGAATATATTATGCTATCGGCACCCTTGCAGAAAAGTATGATTCTTCCATCAGGCATTCTGATGATGGCACTCATGCGCTTTCTGGTAGAGTTGAACTCTAGAGTGTTAAGAACGGTGTATCGTCGTTCCTCGCCCATGACATTCAGCCGGATATCATCCCCGGATCGGCCGAGTACGGTGAATCCGCAGTCTCGCGCTGTAGATACGAGAGCAGCTTCATCTGGAGATTGAGCCTTGAAATCAATTCTGGGTGGGTCACCCGGTGTACGTTCTGTGATGACAGTATGACATAAAGCGAGAGCAATCATGAAGTTGGTAACAGCGTCCCTCTGTTCCTCGCCCGATGAGCCGGTGAGGTCAGAGACAAAGTTCGAAGATACAAAGGTGAGTTCATCATCGTGGAGATACGGATTGTCGTGAATAGCTCTGAGCTGCTTCAACATCGAAGCTCTAGACTGCGCTATCTCTTCTTTGGCCTTTCTGGATACTTCTTCCACATTGATTCCTTGTCTGCGCTGCATTCCAGCCTGTGCTTCGGTGTAGGCCTCGCCATAAGAAACACCATTGATAGTGCATTTCTTGAACTCCATGATATTCTGAGTCAAGGTACCGGTCTTGTCGGAGAAGATATATTCAATCTGGCCAAGGTCATCTGAGATATTCCAAGATTTGGGGGTGCAGGGGTATTCTAATTTTTCATAGTACATGAAGGTATCGCTGTGAATGAAGACGGCCTGGAGAGTACGAACGATCTCAAGAGAGACAAAAAGAGAGATCGGGACAAGGTTCTGGAACAGGATAAGGGATGCCCAGAATGTAATGATTCCATCGACACTGGGTTTGCCGCCATATGACCCATACTCGAACCAGTCCAAAGAATTGTCACCTTGGCCCCACGTAGCTCCCTGCACGATGCCGGAAGTAAGACACATGGCAAAGAGTATGATAAAATTGTAGACGACGTTCCAATTGAGATCCTTTGCCAGCCGCGCGGTTTTGCGTGGGCTGATTCCAGTATTGAGCATAATCTTCGTTTGCAGGCCGGTAAATATAACAACTGCAAGGACCCATTCAGTGTTTCTCAAGTTGCAGCCACGAAGTAAGACGTTGTTGATGGTGATTGCTTCCGCCATCTCCTTTTCAGGGGAGTCCGGGTAATCAGGGTTAGCCTGCGACCACTTGATAGCACCGCTGTACTGGTAAAGATTGGGATGTGGTTGCTCGCTCTCAATGACGAATTGGGCTGCTTCACAATCTCTCGCGTGTTTGACGGCACGTCCGCAGTGGAGTGCCTGTCGCACTTTCAAGTTTGTTTCTCCATCGAGATTCTTGGTTTCAACATAGCAGCCACCGTCCGGGTCAGAGGTAGACAGGACCACCACATCAGCGGGAATTTGCTCTCCATTGTAGATTCGGATAAAGTCACCCACTTCTACGTTCTTCCAGTAGTCACGTTTAAATCTGGCAGATCCAGACGGTTGCCATGACTTGTTCAGAATACTGCCGTAGAACTTGCTCGGGTGTGTCATTGGGGTCTCATTGAAAGGAGGAGGAGCGCGTGGTTCGGCTTTACCATTTCCATTGACGCCTGGGGACGGGAGGGGTGTCATTTGGATGTCTTCGCTGTCGTTTCCAGGACGGTCAGCCTGGTAGGACGGTCGGTAGGAGTAGGTTGAATTGCGGAACTCGGGCCGTTGGGTAGCTATCGACATTCGCGGCGTATCCTCCACGACCGGTTTGGGCTCGGGCTTTTCGCCCTTTCTCACACGCTTGAACCACTTCCAGGCCCGTCGGATCCCCCTCGTCGTCGCCTTCTTGATCCGACGCCATAGTGATACATTATCCTCGGTAGAATTGACGTTGTTCCAGCCTACAAGGCGGTGAATGGGCGAGTTATTCAAATCGTTATCCAGCACTGTCCTTCGCCAGTCTTCAACACCATCTTTCAGCGCGGTAACCGTCAGAATGGAGATAAGTGGCACTGCTCCCAGGCCAGGGTTGGTGGCACCGAAAAAGGAGAAAATCTGCACCAGTGCAACAGATCACAAATTGTCAATCTTGTATACAAGAATAAAAAAAAAGAAAAGAAAAGAAAAAAAATTGTGATGGCAAATGAAAGGGGAAACACTCACACTAAGGATGATGATGAACAGGAAGTAAACGTTGGCCATATTGTGAAATTGGTAGTACAGGTTCTTCGGGACGAAGCTGAGAGGAGTGTACTTTGCTGTCCGGACCTTGTTTCGTCCAAAAGTTATGGTCGACTTGCCGTTCTCGTCTCTCTGGTGAGGCGGCGGCGGTACGTTGACATAGATCCGCCGTCTGTCGGCCTCATCAGAGGCATCTGAGGGCTCGCTGCCATTGGGGAGGCTGCTGGTATTAGACCTCCGCTTCTCGTCCTTTGAACCTGCTCGCTGGTGCAGCTTGTCCATGATCGAGGTTCGCTTTCTCGAGCCTTGCCGGCCGGGACGGCGCTGGGTGGCCCATCGCATCCGCTTCGACGGTTTCGATACGTTCGACTCATCTTCGCTTCCAAACTGAACCACGGCCATGGCGTCCTAGCTTCTTCTTAGATATTGCATAGAGTATGACCGTCCAACTGGTCCTTTCTCTCTCTCTCTTTTTTCCCCCCTTCTTTTCGTATCGTATCCTTTTTCGTTTGTTGATTCAAGTAGTCGAGCCTGCGCCGGAGTGGTAGACGTAAGAGAAAAAGAAGAGGTGGTGATGTAAATAAAAAAGCAGCCGAAAGGGGTATAGAGACAGCACCGGAAGAGTAGGGAACGACCACGACGGCCAGGAGGAGAGCAGCAGACAGCAAGGCAGCCTGACAGGGCTCCCGCGAGGCCTTTGAGAATTGATCCGGCACTTGTACGCAGGGAGCGTGTGGACCAGAGGAAAAAAAGGGAAAGGGACGATGGTTCAGGAGAGCAGAGGCTGCGAGGCCGACGGGTCCATAGGGCGAATAGGGCGAATTGGCAGCGTCCGGGTGCCGACCAGAGCCAGCTGCAGGGCCGACTGACTGACTGAGAGAGCGAGAAGAGCGAGGTCTTTGGCGAGAGCAGCGTCTGGAGGGAGCGCGAGGCCGGTGGTAGGCAGGCGGCGGCGGCGGCGGTGGTTGTGGTTGTGGTGGTGATGATGATGATGCGTGGTGGCCACAGAAACCTTCGGAGACGAGAGAGACTGAGAAGAGACACCAAGCAAGACCACCCAGCGCAGGAGAGACGCCCAAACCAACCACAGGCACAGCGGCACAGGAAAAACAATAATCAGCAGCTTCTTCCGATGTCTCCGTCGCGGCGGAGGAAAAAAAAAACGAGGACGGCCGGTGCAGACGATGGAGGACGAGGCTGAAGACGAAGAAGAGCGAAGACGAAGACGAAGAATTACGGAGACGACCCAGAGTTGGAGCTCAGCTGGCGGTGGGCTCTGCTTGGCCAGTTACAGTGAGCGACCCTCGCGCTGGCTGTTGGTTACTTGTCCACTTCTCCAGCGGCTTAGCAGCGAGCTCCAGGCACCGGCTGGGCGCAAGGGGGCGGCGGGCCGGGCTCGTCCTCGCTGGCTGTCGGTGTGCCTGCGGAAGGCTGGCCTGGTACGGTGATGTCTAGACGTATACAGTATGTCTGCTTGCTACGGGTGTACTGCTATTGCTACCTGCTAGTAAGTTGCTGCTGCGTCGGTGTTGTGATGCTGCTGGCTAACCACCGTGACGCTGACAGCCGCCCTGTGATCCATCCGAGACTGCGCTGTTCAACCTCGGCCACGGTGTGGATGGCCTGCCTGCCTGTCTGTCCGTCCGTCTGGCTGGCTACGGGCTGGCGGAGTTTTCAATATCCGTCGTGGCCATGGCCGGTGGCAGAGTATGGGGAAAAACAAGCAAAACACCATCCGCGAACTCGCATCAGGGGTGATGCCGCGCCAGGGATCATGCATCCATCCGTCACTCGCCCCCTGTTCCTTACACATGCCTCGCATTGTTATCTCAGAGCCCGCATCCAGGTAGCCAGACAAGCCAGACAAGCCAGGCAACCAGACAGCTAGACAGACAGACAGCCAGACAGCCAGACAGCCAACCGACACATCATTAACGCCAACTTTGCTGTCGGCCTTCCTAGAAGAACACCTTAACGGAACGACCGGCTCAGCCGCCAGTTGTGGAGGCTTCGTCCGTCTCGCTCGGCCTTCCACCTCAGCGGCTTGATTATTAACTAGCGAAGAGATCCTCCTGGCAAACATTAAATATTGGATAATTCCATGCAGAAATCAACTAGCGCGAACATCAGGAATGCGAGAGAATGCGAAGAAGAACTGCTTCGGCACAACCTCCGTATCAGTGCTCTTCGCCTATCGCTGTTAGGGGTCTTGCGGTACGGAGTACAGTGTACTCCGTAGTTGGCCCTGGTTAAATTGCTTCGTGTTTCCTCCGCTTGGGCTGCAGCATATCTCGTGCTTCTTACGCGGTTTGAGGCTGCCATCAACTTGAAACGACGATCCGAATTGCGCGTTCAACCAAGACGCTGTGCGTGTGTGTGGACCAGTGTCGTGCTGTGCCTCGTATCTCATGTACGGATCGCCAGCCTGCTTCTCGCCATTCTTAAAGCCGCTCTGTCCGACCCTGGGGCCAATGCTTGTGACGGTTGAGGCGGCTCGGGTTTTTTCCTACCCGTTAACCACTTGGCTATGACGTTTGTCTTGCTGGCATTTATGGAGCAGTTATATATTACTTCGAGATGGTCACCATCTTTGGTGTGATATCTTATACTCCATATGGCGAGTGTCCAATATAATGGCTGGAGAAGGGGCTCAGTGTGTCTCCAGTGCTTCCACAGCCTTCTCCTCCTTCAAGGAATCATCCTCTTGGAAACATCCTTTAGGCTTGCGGTATTAATCTAACGCGGCTTGCGATCCTTCAGTTGATCTTCGACTGGTATATGCTCTCTTAGCCATGTGGCTTTTACTTACAACTTGCAGATAGGCTTCATTGTGTATCGATCTGATATGCTGGGTTGATATATTAGCAGTGAAGAGTCGTACACACATCCGCCTGACAAGGAGCCATCGGGTTAGGCGTACTTGATGGCTTTGTTTGCTGTTCAAATGAGGACGCAATTGATCAGTGTGGTGTTTCGGACGCTTCATAGCAATAATGACATCACAACTTACAGACAACTATCAAGATTTACCAACTTGACAAGCGTTATTTATATATATTTATAGATAAATATAGCTAACTACTTTCTGTAATATAGTTAGTTCAATAGTACTTAGGTGTTATATTCAACCTCGGAAAATAGCTAACGTTATTCCTAATTTAGTATCACGTGATATCTCAGATTAGAAATAGGTTCTCGCAAAGCGCGTCTCGAGCGCCCAAAAGAAGAGCCAAAAAAGCCGACTATAAAAGCAAAGAAATCCTATATAATGAAAGAAAACCACAAGATATCCTTCTATTTCAAGCCCGCAGAGTCGTCTCCAGAGCCACAACCTGTAGCGGGCGTGAAACGGCCCAGTAGCAAAGATGGGCCCTGCTCTTCGTCACCACTGACTTCTTGCCCGCCAGACCTCTCATCCCCCGTCCAGCTTACCTCTTCTCTCTCAGAGCCCAAGCAGGAGCAGGTTATACTACAGGACCGCTCAAGAAATGATAGCTCTGGCGCTGCCGAGACAAGCCATCGCCAGCACACTCCCATGGATGAGCCAGCTGTCTCGTCGTTCACGACTGTTCCCGGCTCCCAGCGGGTGTTCAAGGACGGGCAGATTGTGATCACAGCATCTGACGACGATGATGATGACTACTCTATTAATTCCATTGCCATATCTACGGATGAGCTACTGGCTAAGTTCTTGGGCACCTCGGGCCAGAATGAAGGCTCAGATACAGACATGTCCGGTTCAAAGGGCCGGAAGCGCTCGAGGGCCAAACCCAAGCCCGAGTCCAAGGAAACCCAGACAGCCACGGCCAGAACAACACATAAGTTCTCCCTAGATGACCTCGTAGCAGATGCCATGCACGACAAGGAGAGAGAGGCCCAGGTGTCGGCTGCAAAAGTGCTCATCCAGGAATCCATGGGCAAATACAAAACCAAGGGCAAGAACCCCACTGATAAAGATGATGTATATGCCTCTTTAGTTTCAGATACCTCGGATCCAGTTGCTGCTCGGCGACTGAAGGATGCAGTGCTGCGGACAGAGGCCCTTCGACAAGGTATAAGTTGGTCCTTCTTTCGTGATGATCCGCCAACTGTCGATGTTGAGCCTTTCCCAATCCTGTCAGTAGATGCTGGGTCTTGGGAGGGTGTCCTCAGAGGTGAGATGTCGTCTACTACCGGTCGTACATTATCTTTTCTATCATACTAAATCCCGCAATAGAACCTTCTTCTCGTGATAGAGCGTTTCTATCAGGTGTGGTTGGGGAAGTGCAGAAATACATCCCCTTACAGAATGATGTTTTACTCTGGATTCTACAGTCAGGTGTGAACTCCTATACCCCAAAAAAAGATGAAGTATTGATTATGTGCACTGCTAACTGGCAACCAGTGGCTACGGAACCACGAGATGAACTTCGGTTTGCATATATCAGTACTCTTCAAGTTCGTTAGCCTAAGTCTACCCTCTATATAGGTTGATCCCAAGTTAATAATACGCTTAGGTTTCTCCTGAATATCTGATAGCTTCTCTCGTCCAACCTTCGCATATTGATCGCTTGTTTGCAACGCTGGGGGCGAAAAGTAGCGCGCTAGATGCTGCAAAGCCTCTAGTGCCTGATACTCGTAATGTTGATGAAGAAGGTGAGTACCCCTTTACACTAAAATTTAGAGAGTTGATTCCTCTGATCAAAATTTTTCAGAGCCATTACCCCCTGTAGACAGGAAATATTTATTATCTGTTTTAGCACTACTTTCTAACATAGCTGAAAAGTGAGTCCATCATCCTCATCTGTCTTTTCTTGCCTTCCTGCTAATAACTGTATCTATAGACTAAATGCATTGACTCGTGAACATACGTTGAAGATCCTATGTCGCTTAGCTCTCGACGAAACTGTCATGAACGATGGAGCGGTCTGTGCTGAGACACGACGAGCAATTCCTGCGTTATTTGGCCAGACAAAGTCCTCTGTTCTACCAGAGGCTAATGTATGTCTTCCAATAAATTTGCTTGTCCGTTGGTAGGCTAACTAGTTCCAGGCCCACGAGTTAGCCCAAAATACTTATCAAACATTCAAAGATACAACTCTCCAATGTCTTCTACTTAAAAATATACCCCCAATAACCCCAGAGATTTCCTTGTTCAGATGTCGTCTTGCATCCGCCTTTCTGTTCATGGATAGCTCGCCACTCGATAAGTCGGACTCCGAACTGATCAACCTACGGAAAATCAGCTCACAATTAAAAGGTGAACGTTTTAAAGTTAACGAACATCGGCCGGAAGATAAGGAGCCATTTGACTTTGCCAACTTAGCTGCTTTAACCACAATACTTGACGTGGCGATTGACTCAGGGACTTTACAGCGCTCTTTCTCAGATAAGGAGGGGGAGATTGAATTTAATAAACAGGTGGATAAACTTGCAGATCGAGTGAAGGCTATATTTACTGCTATTCAGGATTCTGGTGCCTCACATATGAAACGCACTGAGGCCAAGGAAAGTCTGCAAGCACTTCATTATCGGCTTGTCTATACTGTGAGGACTAAACCCGTCTTGAAGAAGTCATATTTTGTTTCCTCGAATGACGATGGCTATGCCGGGGTTAGTGGAAAGAGGGATATTTTGGAAAAGTTTCTCGGAGTCAGATGAAAGCAGCAGCCTATGACGAAGATATGTGAGATGATACCGGACATTTCTGCCATTTCCATGGTATATATAGATGAAGAGCCATGATACCAAAGCGGGAGGACGTGTAGAATAAAATACAAGCGATAGCAATATTCTAAGTGGTCATTGGATCCAAGAATGGCTGCAGCTAGAGCTAGGTATACATCTGGCATGCTTCTAGTGTTCAATGGAGGGAAGGGAGATCCCCGTTAAGGTTGGGAGGTACAATGGTGGCTGACAGCTAGCTGACTGTGACGATGGCGGCGAGATTAGAGAATACAAATCGAAAAAAGGGAGGAGGGGTGTGAAAGCCCGCGCAATGCTCAAAAAAAAAGAAAAGGAGAAACAGGGTCGAAACGCCAGGGACGAATTAGTCGTAGAACTTGCGATTGGCGTTCTTGCCGAAGAGCATCTCTCTGACTGTGGGTAGGGAGTCTGCCTCCAGTAATCTCAGACGCTCTTCGAGTGTGTTGTTATATTCGATTTTTCCATTGCTCCCGAGAACGATAACACCACCAGCACTAGATTATACACTGTTAGCAAATCTACCCATTCAAAGTAACAAGGGGAACTAGACATACGAGTCTTGGGCGAGTGGTTCACGCTCATCGATCTCAACGGTGGCTTCCCTTCCAACCTTATCCTTGAACTCCTTGGAAGCATTCTCGGCAGCCTTTCTGACAGCAGCATAATCGGCTTTTCTGGCTCTAACCTGCACTTTGCTCTCGTTCAAAGCGTAGAGTCCCTCTAGAATAAGGCCGGCCAGTGTCTTCTCGTAGTTGGCACCCTTCTTTCCCGTGGCAGCAGTAGTAACTTCTCCTCTGGCCCGCTCGAACAATTCGTCCAGGAGTTGCTGTCTAGCCGAGAGAACCCGTAGACGAGTCTTGTTGGCAAGGGTGGATTTGGTGATCTGCTGCGACATGCTCGCCTGCTTGAACTTCTTCTCGTACAGCTGGTCGATAGAAGCAATCTCCTGTCGTACAAGTTTCGATTTTTCGATGGCGAATTCTTCATCCGCCTTGAGATTGATCTCTCTGGCCTTCTCGAGAGCTTCCTGTCGGATGAAGGCGGTCATCTTGCGGAGCTCGCCCGCGACCTACATGCAATGAAATCACCAGCCATCAGCGTCGGAGCAACTTGACTAATGGGTATAACCGAGCCCCGCGCAGGAAAAAACGTACCTGGTCGTCTGAAAGAGCATGGCTTTGAGACATCTTGAAGAATGCAATGGACGGGTTATGTGCAGTGGTCGTAGATAGGTAGGATGCTGGAGCTGGAAGGCAACAAGCAAGCTGCTGTTAGCGAGAAAGTCGACCAGCAAAACCAACGAGAACGGCAGCTCTGTAAATACCTGTGTGAAATCCTCCCGGCCGGTGTCTTTTACGGAGCACAGTTGCTGGTCAGCAGAGCGGAGATGCCGGCTGTCAGGTCGTTATTATTCTGCTGCCGTCGTTGCTCGATGGGATGGCGATGTTGATGTTGACGTTGACGTTGGAAGTCAGCGAGCGACGAGAGTGGACGGGGCCCGGTGGTGGAGCGTCACCTGCTCTGCTTCCCAACCACGGTGAGCTGCTCGAACGACCAGCATCCAACGTCCTCGCCAGCATCACCTCGACACATCACCCAGCGCAGTTGCAGCTATCACCCGGCCATGCCCTCACGGCCATCCTCTGCACTTCTGTCTCACCCTGCTAGCATATAATATAAATATAACTCGCTCATCGACTCTCGCGCGCCGCCTCGCCTCCACCATGTCCCTCGCCAGCCAGTAGCCAGCAGCTACGCACACACTGAAGTCATACAGCTTCACTGTCTTTTCCCCTTTGCTCTAGTTGAATACCAAATGCATGGGGATATTCGAGATGGGCCTCGGTCACCTGTCGCCTACAGGGGGCATAATAGTACGTTTCTGCCCCGTTCAGAGAGCTGTTTTGACGGGGCTTAATGCTGATGCGACTTGCGACTGGACGTTTAGATCGGTGTACTTGTCGGAGTGATATCAACAAGTTTACAGGCTATCGGACTTACGCTGCAACGAAAATCGCATATGCTCGAAGATGAAAAGTTTCCCTACGACACGCGCCGGCCGGCCTTTAAACGGAGAAGATGGCAGGTTAGTGGGGACATCGCCTCGATGCTTTGGTTGAATATACACGGAGATAAACAAGCAAATGGACATGACGGACGCTGACGGTGGACGATATAGATCGGAATTTTCATGTTTGTCAGTGCCAATATCGTTGGGAGCACTATACAGATTACGACGCTGCCTCTACCAGTCCTCTCTACCCTACAAGCTGTACGTCTCCGTACCCCCTTTATTGTTCAAACCCTTCAAGCTATGGCCTAACATTTTATCACCTCTCAGTCCGGCCTTGTTTTTAATACCATATTTGCAACTCTAATCCTAGGGGAGCCGTTCACGCGGTACTCAGTAATCGGAACATGTCTAGTATGCGCTGGCGCTATTCTGATTGCCACATTTGGAGCTATTGGCGAACCCGCCCACACTTTGGATCAACTACTTAAACTCCTTGTTCGGCCTGCGTTCCTCCACTGGATGGCTGGAACGGGTGTGGTTGTTCTGCTTTTAGTCCTAGGAGCTCGTGCCTTGAAGGTGTCCCCTACACCTGCCCAGGCAAGGGGATATATGTCCATTTGGTCTCCGCACCTCCATCACAGTCCCAGGATAAAGCTGGTACGTGGGATGATATACGGATCACTCAGTGGTATCCTATCAGCTCACTGCCTTCTCCTTGCAAAATCTGCAGTCGAGCTGGTTGTACGAACGATTTCGGATCAGGACAACCAGTTTGTCTATTGGCAGTCTTGGATCATCCTACTTGCGCTTGTTGCTTTGGCCCTGACTCAGATGTACTATATGCACCGCGGCCTGAAATTGTGCAGTACAAGTGTCTTATATCCTTATGTGTTTTGCGTTTACAACATAATCGCTATTCTAGATGGCTTAATATATTTTCACCAGGCCTCTCAACTTTCCGGGATACACGCTGGATTGATAGCCCTTGGAACGGTCATTCTACTGTCCGGTGTCCTTTGCCTTTCCTGGAGATTGGAAGAATCCCCTACACATCCCGGACAGGCTGCCGTGCCTCCTCCAACAAGCGCTATAGGTCCTGGTCTTGGTTTAATGGAGGAACCAGATGCCTCCGCTGCAACATACGCCGATTTCATACACCCCCATGACGAAGAATCACATCTGGGCGAGCGTCAACCTCTACTACATCATACACCCCGTCTCCGACAACCTTCCAGTCCCTTCAACCACCCATATCGAGCCTCCACCTTTTCACACAGACGTGCCACCAACCCAGGTCTAGAAACTGCAGAGATCTTGGCAGAGCTCCGAGACGACCAAAACGAAGATGACCTCGGCGGCCGTCGAGAGCTACTTGCTCGTTCGGCTCTCCTACCCCATGACTCTCCATCGTGGCCTCGTCGAGCGTCAAAACGACAACGGCGTAAGAGCACAACTTCCGTTTCAACCGGCCATAGACGTTTATTTTCTCTCTGGGGAACGTCCAGCGAGACTACGGTGCCTACAGGCAGTGACCGGCATAGCAGAAAACTCACAGATTCCAAAAGAGCAAGTTTTGCAGAGAGATCTTAGTTCCATCCAGACAGTGCTGCATCTCGGGGCCAGATACCTTTATCTGAGCCTGGTTGCACGTTCCATGTTTGGGATTTTCTGCTCCCTGGCAATAATGTGTACTCATATATGATCGTTTCAACACCCGGGAACTTTGTTGTATTGACCTGACAAAGATGCCCCCGATGATAAACGGAGTGAAAAAGGTGGCCTTTTTTTTGCCTTAATACCCCAAATATTGTATGTATTTAACGAGTAGATAGTCCTCGGATAATTCAATAGACGCGTTTCCTATGCCGTAAGTTGTAGGTGACCTGTTGTCGACAATGGCTGCTGCTTCATCCAACTACAAAATCTGACAAATTCTATGGAATGTATACTTATGGAATGCATCTCCTGCTCAGACCACTTATATCATGTTTGCGAATCATAGATACTGTTGTTTATGGCTATAGATAAAAGGGCGTAGCATTTAGTTGGCTCATGAACCACAACCCCAGCTATCTCAGCAACTTTTATACAAGCAGTCTGCAATCCTGCCCAGGGCGAATATGAAATTGATTTGAGCGACTTTGGATTAGTCGCTATGGTCTAAGGCCATGAAACGAACCTGAAACCAGTCACTCCTTTTTAGTCAATATCAAGTTTAACCGTGCAGGGGCACCCTGAGACTCCACTGCAAGCCCAGAATTCACCGAGCCCAATCGATTGGCCAAAGTTTCCAGCTTCTGGCGCCCTAACCATCCAGCATTGACCACAAGTGTGTTTGATATCTGCAGTCCAACGCCAAAGAGAAGGCTCCAGGTTTTGCTATTTGCCAGTTGGTAGAGTGACACATCCCTTTCATCGAGCGACACCTGCCTTGTAACTTACAACTTCACCACAAAGACAACCTGGCTGATCGACTGGCTACTAGTTTATGCAGTGAAAGAGCGGACTAGCTCGTATAACAGGAAGATATACACCGAACATTCTATAGTTAGTTAGTATGTACGTGATATCGAATGTCACTGTGTCTCTTCCCATTCTACAGCTCTATATAAAACCCAACCGCGTCTCGCAGCTTTCTTTTTTCTTTTGAAATAAAGACAGAAGAACACTTTCTTACCTCTGTCATAGGTATCTCCACCCCGCATTACCAACTTCGACTCACTATGAAGACTGTGCCATTTCTCTCGCTGCTCCAGGCAGGAATATTGACGTCTGGAATAGTGGCGCAGAACATCGCTTTTGTGGGCAGCAACGCCAACGCCATAGCAACCGTTAGCTTTGATACCAAGACTGGAACTTTCAAGGTTACCGGAAACAACACAGATTCCAGCACGCCGTCATGGCAGGAAGTCTCGAAGGACGGCAAGATGCTGTATTCTATCGAAGAGACATCGACTGAACATGCCTTGACGAGCTACTCTATCGGTCAGGATGGGAAACTGAAGAAGCTGAAGTCTATCAAGGGGATGGCAGGACCTGTCTCCTTGGACATGCACCCTACCCAGCCTATAATCATCACTGCAAACTAGTAAGTTGACTATTAATAGGTGCCGTGTATGGAGTACATTTTGTGTATGCACTAATCCAACGGTAAACTAGCGGCTCAGCGAGTGCTTCAGCGTACTCTTCAAAGGACAACGGCGAGTTCACCCACCTGGGGGACTTTATGTTTAAAATGCAAGGCAAGGGGAAGGTACCAGACCGCCAGGACGCTCCTCACCCGCACCAGGCGCTCTTCGACCCAACCGGCAAGTTCGTGCTTATGCCAGACCTAGGCTCAGACCTGATCCGCATCCTCAAGGTAGACGCAGGACAGAAATTCAGCGTTGCACCTCCCAACAAGGTCAAACCGGGGACTGGGCCTCGCCATGGCGTGCTGTATCCAGCCTCGGACAAGCCTCGGTTTTACTATGTCGTTGGCGAACTTTCCAACACGGTGACCGCGATGTCCGTCGAATACACGGTTGAAACGATCAAGCTTACCGAAATCCAAACCCTATCTACGCTTCCAGACGGGCAGACGGGGGCGGCGGGCGAACTCATCCTCTCGCCATCGGGCAAACACCTGTATGCCTCCAACCGGCTTGACAAGGTCTTCCCTGGCTCCAGCTCCGTCGCTTCGTATACCATTGACCAGATGACCGGCAAGCTGAAGCTGCTTGAAATCTTCAACGGCGGCGTGGAGAACATAAGACACATGTCTATCCACCCTAGCGGCAAGTGGTTTGTGACCGAAGGCCAGAATTCGAACGACATCAAGGTATTTGCACTTGACCCTGAGACCGGAAAGGTGACACCGGAGGCCAAGTCTACGCTGGAGATAGAAAAGCCTGTTTGCCTGCAGTGGTGGCATAACGGTGCTCAAGAGAGTGAGGCCCCCGAGGCTGGCACGGAGACTGAATGCGAATATGATGACTAGATGAGCATCTCAGCATCTGTCTGCGACCTCGAGGCTAAGGGCTGGCCCTGATGATGTTCTTATTCCTTCTACATTTTATGATAGTAATTAATGATACGGTCTTCTGCACGTTCGTAGACTAGACATGAAAATAAACACCCACATAGCCTGCCCCCATTAGCCGCTTTGCCCAAGGTTCCTCCTCGACTGCCTAAACAGCCGAGGCAAAAAAAGAAGAAGAAGCGCCAAGACGAGTTGACCAACAGAGAATTAGACTTTGCTTACCTCAGCATTAATCACTTTCTTACATAAGCTGAGGGCAGCCTTTCTTCTTCTTCCTCAGCTTCTCTTCAGCTTGCTCTCGCCCTTTGCGCTGTCCTGGCGAAATACGAAGGCGAAAAAAAAAAAAAAAAAGGGCCTGATCGCTTGATCGCTGGCCCACCCCGACGCTAAAAAGGACAGCCGGGAAGTTGGGTGCAGAAAGCAAGGAGATCTCCAGGCGGAGCAGATCTGATCCAGACGGGCAGCAAAGCGAGACGGGGAGACGACGAGCAAGAGAGCAGCGAGAGACGAGGCCCCCGGGCCCTCCAGCCAGGACAGAACCGGCCTAGTTCCCGTGTTCCCCGTCATCCCAGAAGCGCTTCCAGAAGGCAGAGAGGACTTTGAGACTTTTGAGGGCCGCGGCGTGTTTGAGGGTTCTGCATGCTCAGCAGGAGGCGCAGCTGGTGAAACGCCGATCTTTTTGTCTTCCCGCGCGCGCCCTCGACTCTTGACGCTAACTAAATGCCGACCTGTCTGCTATGTATACACCACTTGTCGACGAACCCAGCGTAATAGAGAGAAAATAATAATAATGATAATAATAATAATAATAATGTCTAGACTTCTTTTAACTCCTCTTCTTTTTTTTCTTCTCTGCGTGGCAAAAGAGAGCGTGGCTATAAATAGCATCAAATAGCTGTATTATATAAGCCGCCGTAACAAAACGCCACCGTAATACGGTACAGCCCCGGACGCGGCGTCACGGCGGGCGATACGGCGGCAGAACCGCGCCGACAATCTTCCGTGTCAGAACTAGGCAGGCGGTGAGCGCCCCCCTTCGCCGGCCGCCCGCCCTGGCGCTTTTCCTATTTCTTCGCCTGCTCGTCGCCCTTTTCGCCCTTTTTTCCCTCTTTTACTCCCGACCTTACCCAAACCTGTCACTCTTCCCACCCCAGCGCGTTACTCGATTCGGCCGCCCGTCCCTTTTCGCCCGCCAAACATCATACCTCTTTGGGAACAGCAAGCAACCAGCACCAGCACCAGCAACCAGCAACCACGCAACCACCGACCGCAGACGCTCGACAGCAGACTCACGACACAGCTCGCTTCTCGCCCCCGGCCAGCAGAGACCACCGCCAGCTCGCCGCCGCGCAGGACTGCCTATCGCCATGGCCGACGTCGCCGCGGTGCCCCAGGAGAATCCCTCGCCCTCGCAGGACGACCTCGTCCCTCCGTCCGGCAACGGATCGGCCTCCCTCGACTCTCGCAAGCGGCCGCGTCCTGCGGCCGACGACGACGACGACGACGATGACAAGCCCGGCCGCGAGCGTCGCAAGATAGAGATCAAGTTCATCCAGGACAAGTCCCGCCGTCACATCACTTTCTCCAAGCGAAAGGCCGGCATCATGAAAAAGGTTGGTTGTTGGCAGATCTAGATCACCGCGTCCCCATCACCAATCTCCATCTCCATCACGATCACATCTTCGCGCGCACACACCCATATATCTATCTATCTATATATATATATCTATACAAATAACCTGGGCTAATGTGTTCGATAGGCGTATGAATTGTCGGTCTTGACGGGCACGCAGGTCCTGCTTCTTGTCGTGTCCGAGACTGGGCTCGTCTACACATTCACGACGCCAAAACTACAGCCGCTCGTCACCCAGTCCGAGGGCAAGAACCTCATCCAGGTACGCCCGTGGCACACCCACCTTCTCATGAGCTACGACTAACCGATACAGCGCTGTTTGAACGCCCAAGAGCCTACGGGAACAGAGAACGGAGTCGAGGCGCCAGAGGTACCGGCAGACTCACCCGATGAGGTCGCCCAGGCCACCGTCGCTGCCCAGCAGCAGGCCGCCGCGATACCGCCCCGTCCACTGCATCCAGGATACAACATGGGTGGCATGACCAACGAGCAGCAACATCAGATCGCGTACTACCAGAATCTCCAACAGCAGCAGCAACAGCAGCAGCAAGCACAGGCTGGAGGTCAGTATTCGGGCGTGCCCGCTGGTACGCGTATACCGCAGCAGTCCACCACCACCACCACCACCACCACCACCACCACCACCACTTAACCTTCTTCTCACTTCTTGATTCCTTCCTTCTTTCCATTTCTTTTTGTTTCTTTTCTATCCTTCACTAACTCTGTTCCATGCAGAATACTAAAAAGGGAAAGCAAATATGTCACCTCTCATCTCAAAAGAAAAAACACGACTCTCACCTCTCCTACTTTCTTCCTTGGCCGCGAATTTCTAGACCGGCCGAGACTACATCTTTTTTTTTTCTCTCCTACCTACAGCCTGTATAGAGGGAAACCCATGGGAACACTCGTCTGTCCTTCTTCTCCTCGACACCGTCTCAAAGTCTCCCTCCTGTTTCCTTCATCTCTATATCCTTTCTAGAGTTATAGCCTTTCCCGAGCCATCCCGTCTCAGGTCAACGTTCCGCCGACTTCCCACACAAACCAGGGACCCATTTCCTCCCTCTCCTGGTACCTCTTGTCACCTTTCAAACCTCTTCCTTTTCTCCTCCTCTCGGCGGAACTAACAATAAGAACGCAACACCTATGACACCCAGTGGATATGATTACTGTTATATGATACCAATTCAGCGGTGGATCCCTTGAGATCAATATTGTCTACTTTTTATCCCGCATCTTTTTTTCATCGTCCTCGTTCCCCCTCTTCCCCTATCTTTTCTTTTCTTATCACCAAACATATTACACACGGGGATGGGGGTTTTATATCGGAAACCCAGGAAAGGGTGAGGGGTTCTGGTGTTTGTTCTGTATCTCTTTATGATAAACGTGTGCCCCCTTGACTTTGCTTGCTTTCTTCTTTAGCACTCTTATATGCTATTTCTACCCGTCGATGTACCGTGCTCTTTCCCATCTGGTCGCTTCTTTGCTCTTATATCTATCTCACTCTATATTCCGATCGGTTTCGTTCAGAAGGGAAAATGGACGAAGGCATGTCTTATAACAAAAAGGTGTCACCTCGTGTTTTTATATCGCCCATGATCGTTCCCGTCTCTCTGCGTATACTGGCTTCCTCTTATCATGGTCTTAGCATGATTTTTATCAAGAAGATGTATAATTCACTGATCTATACTTAAAAAAAATACGTACTGCTCTTCACTCAGAATGTCCTTGAAATGTACAGTACTAGATAGTATCTTGTGCAAGATGGCGGTGCTACAACATGACTGGTCCGAGGCCCTTGTCACGATTTAGCCGCCGAGCTGCTGCAACCCGCCACCCAACCTAACCCGGCCCTACCAATAGATCACAGCAAACATCAGTGAGCACAGCCAGGACGACAGCATGGGGGGACATATTATTTACCATGGCCCTCGTCCTGTGCCCTGTTTCTTCTGTCGTCTTGTCTGCTTCTTTTCCTGCTATACCCATATCACCATCGCTATAAGACCACCCGAACAACCATGGGTTTCGCCATCAACAAGGTCCTAACGGGGTACATAATCGCGGACCTCCTCTTCCTTCTGGGCGGCATCATCCTCCTTCTGGGCTCAAGGCTAGGCGAAGCAAGCCTCCATCATGAAAGAAACGTCGAGAACGCCATGAGGTCCCTGCTCATACCTCGTTGTCCCATAATCCGTTCGTCATCTGCTCAGCTACCCACATATTTAACTACTCAGTTTGCCAACCAAACACACACATACTTACATGTGCGCATCGGTATATAGCCTCCCTTGCCAATGCAATCTGCGTCTTCGCGGCCTTCCTCTGCTCGATACCGGTCATTGTGTTTCCGCAGAACGGAATATGGCTACGTCTTCATGGCTGGCTACTCGTCTTCAGCGGGATTTTCACCCTCAGCCTGGGTCTGAGTGTTTGGTATGAAGCTCTGCGTACCCGCTCGACGCTCCAGCCAATGTGGTCCAGGGAGACTGGTGACATACAAGGCCTGCTGCAGAAGAAGGTACGTCATTTTTATGCATCTTGGACCTGGTGTGACTGCTCGGTCTAACGGTGGCTTTGCATGATTAGTTCGATTGTTGCGGGTTTGAAAACAGTACCTCGCCACTATACCATTACGATTCAACCTGTATGTCGGATCTGCTTGCCGCACAGAAACCGGGCTGCATAGGGCCGATGTCTGATTATGCCTTTTCGTTCTTTGGCAATATATCTACTGCTACCTTTGGCATTGTTGGTACGTTCGACTCTGGGACTTTGTATCAGGCTGATGGGTTTTGATGGTGTGCTGACGCTGTTTTATGATAGCAATTGATGCCATTCTCCTCCTGTGTGTTGCAATGCTGTTCAAGGATCGCAAGGACAGAACAAGATATAGACTCATTGACGAGAAATACGAACTTGGCATGAGGCAAACATGAGTGCTGGGCCTTTCGTTTAATATTTATTTAACCCTTTTTCTTTTTCCGGTATACCAATGTATGATAATCTTTAACGACCAATATATTTAGAGAGAAATGTTTTAATTTCAAGTCATATCATTTGATTCTTTTGCTGTCCACAAAGCATCTGAGCCATGTTTACTCGTCCATGCTTCACACTATGCCATAATAATGTACACCAGACCCGCGCAATGATCTAACTAGGCTAATATCAACATCTTCCCCAAAAGAAGCTGCAACATTGTGCAGGGTGAAGATTCAAGGACAAACACATCCCATTCCACGTAAATGCGACGGAGAAATACTAGCACAAAGGAAAAAAGGAGAAAAAGTAGGGTTCGACAAAGGTACAAATGGAATAAAAAAAATAGTAATAACGAAAAAAAAAAAAAAAAAAAAAGCCATGTTTTGGCGCCGTTGACCAAAACGCCCCCCATTGTAGTTAGATGCCCGTCATCCCGTCCGGCATTAGAGAGAACTTGATCTGCTGCATTAAACAGAAATGAAAAATGGTATAGTTAAGATGGGTTTGCCCGATTTGGCGCATGAATTAGATGGGTAGTTGTAGTATGTGTAAATTTTCCAGGGAAGATAAGAAATGAAAGACCATTAAGTCCTTCCTTTTAAGCTTGGTAATTTGGTGGTAGATAACTCGCAGTGGTGTGGAAGAGTTCGTTGTGCCGTTACTCCAGTTATGTATGCAGAGTGGCGTGGTCGTTGGTAGTCTTTTTTTTTTTTTAAACAGGGTGACTCTCAATAAGAGATGGATAAAATGGAGGTTTTTGTTTTGGATATTTGGTATCGTGATAATGAGTGAGGAAAAAGCGAATTTATGCTTTTTGTTTCCCGGCTTTCCCATTTGCAGGAGTTTTTGAAACTTCTACCGAGATCGTATCTGCAGTAGTTCCGTTCTTCAGTTTGCTAGGTGCTGCGGGCTTTTGACTCTTCAGTTTCGTTGCCAGGCCGAAATCTTTCTTTTTCTTAACTGGACCGGCGGCACCTTCTTCCTCGCCTTCACGTACACGTTTTCGTGCGTTCGCAGGCTGCGATGGTCCAGGTGTACCAGCTTCGCTGTTGGCGAGGGGAGTGCGAATTCGGCTCTGTCGGGTTGAGATACCCAAACATCTGTCAAGGTGCTGGGCACTCTTGGTAAGAAGGAAGTACCGTGGGCAGTTGGGGCATTTGGTTGTAGGAACATAAACCTTGTCTGGTTTTGGCTGAAGAAGAGGGTTAGGGCCAGGAGTCTCGGGAATAGATGGTGGACTCGAGCCTGGCGTGCCCGCTGCAGGCTGAGTTTTCTTCTTCTTTGTGATTTTCTCTACGGCGAAATGGTGGCCGTGAACGTCCCTACCATGAAGGTTAACGGGGGGTTGCTTGCGACAGTATTCTCGGCTTGCATCCACTGGGCGTGACCCTTCACCGTATGCTGGATATAGCAGGCGGGGGAGACGGCAATTCGGACATATTATCTCCTTGACTGTTTCTAAGGGGTTACCCTTTAGGTAAACCTTTCCACTGTCGAAAATGGCGCTGTCGGTCTCTAGTCGAACTCCTCTGCTTTTTACTATGTGCTCGTGTGAGGCTGATGTACCAGCATCAGCAGTGCCGTTCGCCTCTTCGCCAGAGTCTTTAACCTTGGTTGATTCTTCGGCTAGCTGTCTTGCAGTGACAACTGCTGACTGCTGACGAGCAACCTTTTCTTCCTTGTGCACCTTTGCCACAATATCATGAATTATGTTATAGAACGTATCATCTAATATTTGGCGAGTCTGCTAGGAGTGTTAAAAATAACTCAAACCAAGACCCGTTCTGATGAGAGAATCACTTACGAATCTGGCAAGATCTGTAGAAGACATAGGATCACTTTTTGCAGCTTCTTTACTTTTTTCTGGGCCAGCCATAATTTGAGCTCCGTCTATTATACCCATAATGTTAGAAGAGATATCAAGAATGGCGACCACCAGGATTGAAAGAAATGGGAGATGTAAGAGTGTGATGTAAGAGTGTGAGTTATGTGGCGTAAGGGTGGGCAAAGCAAGAGGAGGGGAGCTATATATGGTGGGAAGAAGAGTATGTGTGTTGCTGAAAATTCGAGCGTTGGCCGATTGGTGTTATGAACAATAGCATCGTCGACTAACCCGCTTATTGAGAACTCAATGTCCGCCAATGCCAAAATAGGACATCAGCCTGACATGCTTCCATTAAGTGTCTTCATCCAAGGACAGCAGCCTGAGGAGCAATGGCAGGCCAAGCGCAGTACTTGTCAAGCTCGTTGAAGTGGGTGATGTAGTCGCCGAATCTCGGTACCGGAGTCAAAGGAGCGGTTCGGGTCCGGCGCTGGAACGGCAGGACGGCAGTGAAACTTGTCGAACGGGAAACGTACTGAATGGTATATCCAATCCTCGGTGCCAATTTACTGCGTCAAGTCGTCAATGTCTATCGCTACTGTTATAGCATCAGGCGGTTAGAAAGCGTTCTCGGCATTAGGGGCGATGCTAAGGGGAGGTTGGAGTCTTCCCGCGGAGGAGCTGGTAATACCTGTCTAACGGGCGAGACCTGAGCTCGCTGCTTACCCAAATAGTGTCCGGCGTCTCCCTACCAACGCCGTCCTTTATCGCTCACGCACAAGATCAGGATAGGAGAGGCCTAACTGCGCAGCGCCGTGATAGTCATCTCTTGATGGCTTCGCCTGCGGTGTTTTCCTTCTTGCGTCCTCTTTTTTTTTCGCCCAGCGTGCTTACGTCATCTAACTAACTTAACTAGTTGACCGCAGCTTAATCTTATCTTATCAATCTACTAGTTACGCTCCCACGCGCGCCGTCGGGGTGACTTTTCGCTGCTTTCTTAAACAAACGTCGAGTCATGAGCAACAACCAGCTGCGCCGACAGCGTTGGCTAAGCTACATAGCTATATAACAGCGGCTGCCCAGGGCTTACTCCGTCCTTTTATTCACCCAGCTAGCTCTCTTTCTGCGCAGGCAACAGCCAGTTAGCGCTCCGTTGGCCCGTCATGTCGCGTCTGTTCTCCGCATCCAGATCATCGCGGCCTTCCGCATTGCCCACCACAAACCCAGCAGCCTCTGGACAACATAACGCCGACAGGCCAGATAAAGCAGAACTGATATCTCCCGTTAAGAGTGGTCTGCCGCCTATGAAGCCTCAAACTGTCGTACCGCCTCCCCCAATATGCTCCTCTCCCGCCAAATCTAACCCCGCATTCCATAATCTCACCCCGTACCCTCATGTTGCGCCTCCTATATCAACTCCACATCCTCATGTCACCATCTGCCAGGTCAAGACTGCGCATGTGCCCTCGCTGATGCGAATAACGGGTTTGCTTCTGCCAGTTCGATACCAAAATTCGTTCTATACTGCCACTATAACTGATCCTTTTATCGCGTCCGTCTCGCGTGTGGCTGTATATCATCAACATCCTCTTTCAAATATTTACGGAACAGCATACCTAGCAGCCAAAAGCTTACCTTCCCCTCCTTCTCCTCCAGCATCCGGAATGGACAAGGTGGTAGGCGGTATACGGTGTCGTCTGGAGCCAGCAACGCTTCCTTACCCTTCTTCTACCGCCAAGGCAACAGCATTACGGCCTGTGGTTAATCTCTATATCCAAACCCTACTCCTCCTTTCCCCTTACCGTGGGACTGGCATAGCAGCATCCCTGTTAGACTCTCTCATATATGCCGAGGAACCTTACACTTCCAAGGACAGGTCCTCCTCCGATGAAGGGGAACGAAAATCGCCTCGACAGGTTTCAAATATGGTCAAACATTACAACATCCGTACGGTCACTGCACATGTCCATGAAACCAACGAAGAGGCCTTATCCTGGTATATTGCTCGTGGGTTCACAGTTGAAGAAGGCGTAATCGAAGGGTACTATCGTCGCCTGAGCCCCGGAGGTGCGCGGATAGTCAAGCTAGAGCTGACTTGGGAGGACGAAGAGAGTACTACGGATGATAATGTCCATACCTGCAACGAAGATGAGGACTGGGAGAAAATCGAAGCCCATGACTTGAACACTGGGGAGAAACTAGACGATTACCAGCAAGTTAGCCGCAGCTCTATAGATGAGGGAGAGTTTGGGCGGGAAAATGCTAAAAGAGTACGGAGAGGATAACTTCTCTGTTTTCACATACTCGGTAGAGGTGCTTTATATATCGTCCATTTCCCTTTTTATTCCAGGATACCCTCCTCTTAATGCCAACTTACAACCTTGCATGATACCCCTTAGTGCCTAAATTTCTATGATTCTTTGTTCAACTGCCATACTCCATTGTCTTACAGCCATTGTGCATATCGTAGATTAGAAGAGAGAATATAATTTGAATGTTTACTTGTGAAAGATAAAACGTTCAAAGGAAAAATTGCACTATATTATCAGTAGTCTGTAGCCGGAATATAATGCTACAAGCAACTATGTTCAAAATAATGCTAAGCTGATGCCAACAGGGATAATATCATTGAAGTCCTAGGTATTGGGAATATATACATTGCAAAAGTGGTATCGAGATTCTCGTTAGAGTGTATGTAAAGACAATATTTGAAAGGGGGAAAAAATTAAAATTAAAAAGGAGGGTATGGTATGTATATGGTGAATGGAGGATTGCATTGTGAAGTTCAGATTGCATAGTTTTCAGTATGCAAAAACAATTCATCTTTATTCGGGTCATTCATGACTGTGGTTTGTAGCTTGGCGACTGTATTTGCGACGTCAACCCGCATGCTCGGTGGCCCGCACACGAAAACACAGGTCCGTCGACCGAACTCCTTGGAGAATTGCTTCAACATAAAGGGTATGTCCGGTCTGCCATATTCTGTTTTCCAGCCGTCCCTTTTCTGCCTTGGGAAAAAGGCGAAGCGCATTAGATTCTTCTGTAGCATGGTCGGAGTGCTAGGAAACCCGAAGTTGGGGCCGTCATTCTCCTCTGGAGAAGACATCATAGAGTTGGGCGTCTCAGGGAAATATGGGTTAATATGCCCAGTCTGTATCCGTGGACGAGCGGCTAAGTGTGCGTTTGGCAGTGCAGAGATGCTATCCTCGTTCTCCCTTCGCAGCTCTCTTTCTTTGTCTTCATCCCCGCCAGCTTCTTCTCGAATATACGCAGAGTTTCTCTTGCTAGCAACCCCCTGAAAGACATCATTGAGTTTATCGTGGAAGTCGCCGCTTTGTGGACGTGGGTGAGAAACGACTTCGGCATTTTTGTCGTATCGTTTTGCGCCAGTCAGGTAGAAATTGCAAAACATGGAGTTGGGCGGTGCGCATTCACGACAAATGCGTAGCTCCTCCTTGAACCAGTCCATGGTGTCTGGTCGCTTCAAAGCCCATACAACTTTCACTGTTCTGGTTCTGGCCTTTCCATCACGCATTCTCTTGATCAGGTCAAGTAGCTGGCTTGCAATTGCAGTAATTCCGCTGCCACCAGCGAAGAACACAACATCGTCAAAGGAGGAGAGTTCTCTGCGAACTCCGCCATAGGGCCCATCTATAAAAGCCCTGTATGTTTTATAGGGCCCTTTTTCCAACGCTGTCTCAAGTACCCTTCTAGTAAACCCACCAAATGGTCGAAATACAAGGGTCATATCGCGGTATTTTGATCCATAGCTAGATGGAAAGTCGTCGCTGCAGAGAGAGGCAATGGTGAAAGGATGGTTTTGAAGCATAGATATTCCCGGCATACGGAGGTATACGTACTGGCCGGGCCTCCATTTCATTTGGGTAGGTATTGTGACCTTGACAGCGTTATCTGGTAAAATTGTAACCGCCGACTCTTCTCCAATGAGGAACGAAAGGCGGAATGGGTTCAACCAGTTTAAGTAGAACACCCTAGCAAGGTATGATACTCCCCAAAGAGCAAGGCTAGAGATCAAATAATGCCAGGAGGTGAGGAAGTTATTGCAGTGCCAAAACATCATGGCGATGAAAATCAGGGAAATTGGAATGTGTAAAGTGACAAAGAGTTCGTACATGCGGTGCCGCAATACTGGTAGAGAGTGAACGCAAAGGACGGCCAGCGGTACCAGAGCAGCAAGCCCCGATCAATAGATATAGTAGTCACCCCCGATAAACAAGGAGAATAACGGAAGTGCTCCATCCTCCCAGACCGGAGTAATGTAGAATGGGACCATGTGGACTAGGGCTAAGAAAAGGCAGAGATATCCAGTCCAGCGGTGGAGGACATTCAAACGTTCGTGGCCAATGCCGGTAAATACGCTGATAATATTTGGCTTTGTGCTTAGCGCAATGATCCATGGAAGCGTCGCAACAGCAAGCATGCCTGCTCTAATTGCGAGAGGAGGCGATCCGTCGGTGATGTGAGGATAATACAAAGGCTGGGGTAGGAAACAGTATAGTGTCACAAAGATGAAGGCAAGCAGGACGAGGACAGCAGCAGCTAAAGATGGGGGGACAATTTCAAGCTTTCCAAGCTTTATCACCGGCAGAGGGCGGTAGAATATCCATCTTGCAAAGGCGATTGAGTTGTTTACCCAGCCTATAGATGAAAGAGCCGAGTCTCGCTTAGGGGGTTGGACAAGCGGGCCGGTTGCAGGGAAAAATGCTCGATGGGAATTTGCGGGACTGGGTGTAACCAATTCATAGTCAGACTTGGGCGAGAGCGTTTGTCCAGGGCTGAATAATTCTTCTTTTCGAAGGGCGGCTCTAATCTTGTCTCCCCATATCTGGTATAAGCGGAGGAGAAACGTCAGGACAAATAGTACAATGCAGAAGTAGACCCAGCCCAGCGCATACTTGGAGGCTTTTGAGAACGGGTCTAGTTGCGATGTGGCAAGCTGCTCTTCGGTGGTTGCGCTGTTAATCGGGATATCTATGCGTTTGGCAAGTGACTTTGAATATGATTCTGAGCCTAGTATGGATGATATGAAGGACTCCAATTGCCTGGGCGGCATTTTTGCCCGTTTATCGAGAACAGGGCAGGTTATCAGGCAGTCGTCGGGATTAATGGAGTTGAATATTTTACTTCGTCAGAACGTCCTCGTGGGAACCAGAACAGCAGTTGCAAACGGTAGGTTACTAGCCCATATTTGTCAGACCGCGAACGATTCTAAATTCAAGTGTAATGGTTCTCCATACTCCATCCAGGTGTGTAAACTAGATATGAGTAGAATGGGGCTTTCTGATGTGGCTGCTTTGTCGCGTAGTCATCTTTTGATAGACTGAAATGATCCTGATTGCAAAGAAGTTGATGCGCGGTGTGGAAGGCCAAAATCTATATAGTTTGGGTAAAACGACGTCCGGCGGCTAGTACTCCATAAGTAGGTAGATGGGAGATCAAGTTTATATATGACATGAGAAGGCTGATTCATGAACTGCATAGATCGACATAGCAAGAGCATGAATTGCGGTACAGATAGTACTTAAGTAGTGTAGGGATGAGGGGGTTCCGACCGCCGATATATCTTACTTCCCACGTTCAACGGAAGTCAATGCAGTTTTGAAAAAGCAATTCATACTAATAACCTTCAAAAGGATAGTATTATTAGCGTGATTTCACTATAAACCAATGCAAAGCGATTGTGTGGTTTCTGCCAAAACTAAGAAGATAGCTCCCTACGAAAAAGGGCAGTCGAGGCGTCACAAAAATGCCTTTGGATGGATTGCGTCGGCCGATCGCCCATCAACCAGCATGGTCACTCGAGTTATTGATTGAGCCTGGGGTGGAAAGCAAGCATGATCAAGCTTTTGCATGGTTGAGAAGAGACCAGGGGTATTGCAAAGATTAAGGATAGAGCAAATCTGCCTCAAGCGGCTGGCTATGTCAGCAAACGAAGCTGTACTCAATACCTTCATTCTCGAGAAGAGAGTGGCGCCAAGATGTGAAGGAAATGCAGCATTCACACAGAGCATGAATGAAGTAAAGGGACCTAGCGAATAGGAGGGCACAAGATGATCGGTTAAGGGCCACGGATCAGGGTTGAAGGGCTTTTGTGGCGCCGGATATCGATTGGCCGCAGGCGGCTGCCCCTCCTTCATGACGTCCAAACTCAAATACGGGATCAAGGATCAGGGGAGTGAAGGGCTTTTGCACCGGATAATCGGGTTCTCTCTCAAGGGAGGACCTCAACACAAAAAGGCACTGCCGCTGAGATGTCACCATGTAGCCGCTGTGCAACTTCCATGGGGTGAGATCGGGTCCACAGCCTTGGGCCGACTGTAAAATCTTGTGACCATGCTCCGTGCGCCGGTTATTATTGTACGAAGTATGGCCGTTTCGACACCAAGTTCGAAGATAGAATCTTCTGCACAGAGTGAACTCACGCCCGTGGCTGTGCGTCACGATCTTAGCCCATAGCCAGGCAAGCAGGCTAGCGGCGAGAGCTAAAATGAGTCCCACAGGCCTACAACGACCCAGACAGAGGACTGGGGGTGCAGTAGCAAAGGAAGCCCAGGCAGAGAGAGATGCCGTCGTTCCTCGGAGCGCTCAGCTCCTCAATCGCCAACACGATAAATGGCACGCCTATTGGCCAGGTAGAAAACGAAGCGCTGAAGCTCCGTCCCATTGTACGACTGCCGCTGATGATCACTCGAAAGGATCTTGTCCAATCAACAGGGGTAGATAGTATTCAGAGGGTGATGGGCTGTGAAATCTCATGCATTAGCCCCTCCGCTAGTTATAGTTATAGTTGCGCACATCCCGAAGACCAGCATCTGTGTGTCCCTATATCGCGAGCTGGTTGATGATGGCGAAGACTGGGCTCATCCTCGAGTACGGAGTAAACGGCACACCGTTACATTAGCACCTCTCTGGGCTCTGTCCGCGGAAGCCCTTGACGGAAGTCCAAGTGTCGATGTTTTGTTGCTTGCTGTTGCTTTCTCGATGTTGTTGATTTCTCTTTTCCGATATTTTCATTGGCTAAAACCAGGATTCAATCACGTGAGTGATGGAACATAAGGTAAGCGCCAAGACTCCTCACCGCCTTGGTACCTTGAACTTATTCTGCCACAGCGACTTTTCTTAGAGAAAAGAAAGCTGGAGGACGATGAGATAAGAAATAACTACTGTTCGGAGTCAACGGCGGCATTCTGGAGCGATGGCAACGGTCAATGTAGCCGTAGAAGCGCCCTCCGGAGTACCCAGCTCTACTCCAGCCTTTTCGATCTCTCCCGCACACCTGGCACAGCTCCAGCCACATACTTATGCACTCGCACACCTCCAACCTTCCCCGTCCAGCTCACGGCCGTCGATACGAATTAATGGCAGGACGGATACGCAGTTTCGGCCAGCTTCTGTGAGCACAGGCTCACTTACCCACACCAATGGCAGCGCGGTTGTTCGGATGGGCGACACCGCAGCTGTTTGTGGCGTGAGGGCAGAAATACTCCATACCGATGATATTGCCTCCTGGAAGGTCGCATCGGAGCTGTCTTCGAGAAGCGCTAAACGAAGGAAAACCGAAGACGCTGGTGCAAAATCTGGACCGAGCCCGGTTATAGATAACGAAGATGACGATTCGGATATCCAGTCATTCAATTTACTTGTTCCCAACTTGTCATTAAGCACCGGTTGTTCACCCAGCATATTTGCTAGTGCTCCACCTACAGCTCTGGCGCAGTCTCTATCCCATCAACTTCTTTCTCTTCTTCACAGCTCGAATCTGATTTGTGCTGAAGACCTACGGATATGGTATACCCCAGATCCAGCCAAGGCATCCGAGACCACCAATGAGGATATCGAGATGGATGATGGGAATGATAATTCCACCCAATCAACAGCCAAGGGCCCAGAAGTTAAAGCTTTTTGGACTCTATATATTGATGTCTTGATGGTTTCACTTGCAGGGAACCCGTTTGATGTAGCGTGGGCAGCAATAGTGGCTGCACTAAAAAACACCAAACTGCCCAAGGCATGGTGGGATTTAGAGAGCGAGAGAGTACTATGCTCTGATAGAGTTTCTGAAGCCAAAGGCTTACGACTACGTGGCATGCCGATTTCGAGCTCATTCTGCGTTTTTGAGGCTCATGGAATGGACGATTGGAGGCGGGTATTTCTTCCGTTTGACCAACAAAAGGGGAAAGGGAAGAAATTGGACGGCTCAGTTTCTAATGATGCGGATGAAGCTTATGATAAATGGATATTAGCGGATCCTGATGCGTTTGAAGAGTCTTTATGCCCAGAACGTGTCTGTATTGTTGTGGATCTCACCTCGTCAAACTCCATCGCTAAAATAGTGCGTCTGGAGAAAAACGGCGGATTTTATGTGGGCAAAGAAGAAATAAAAGATATTGTCAGCTTAGCCACTTCGAGGTGGAATGAATTAAAGATGGTATTAGAAGGCTGAGTCTCGATCTACAGTCTGGAAGTCACTCAAGATAACGCCCGTTTTAACGGCAGGGAAACAAATGAAAAATGAATTGATGAGCTTTTGTATTATAACCACAGTATCTATCCTCAAATTCTATCATAGCATCGTCAATTCTAAGGTTGGCGCAATACAAGTCAAGCTCCAAAAACGCCTAAAAAAATCTGCACATTACACTGACCACACTTCAGTGGGTGGGTTTATATCCTCGCCTTTTCTTCAATGGGCGTTCTTCTTCCTTAGCAACAAGAATTGGGGAGGAATTTGTCGATGGCTGTGGTGTTGAGACAAGTTTACCTTCCCCTAGCTCTTTTTTCGATTCTGTCTCTGTGATTAATGAGATTGACAGCGATATAAGTTCTGACTTCGAATGGGTCCTCTTCTCTTCAGAAGAATTTTCCTCGGTACTAGGAGTACTGTCTTTATTTCCATCACGATCAGGGTTTTCTGAGCTGGAATCCCTGCTAGAATCGCCGGCTTCGGCTGCGCTCTTCTCATCCTTCTCAGATATGCGAGTATCCCAGAAGAATGACAATGCCTTCTTTAAGATTCCCTCCATAAACGAATCGTTGGCTTCGGTTTTATTCGTTTCATCTTCGTTGCTGCCCTCGTCTTCAACTTCGTCAGAAAAGTTCCACATGGCCTGTATATCGCCTTTCGCAAATGCTGTACCCCAGAGAGAGATCAGAACCCCTGGCACAAGGAATAATAGCGCAGGCTGCGGATGCTTAGATAACTGCATCGACAATAATGTCGCGACTATACCAATAGCATATCCGATTAATCCAGCAGTAAAGTATGTCTTTGGGAATGATTTTGAATCAAAGTATTCTTTTTCATGCCGAGGAGCATTCGCTCCTTTATGCCCACATCCCCAGACCCTTTCACCCCACCCACCTGCAGCATTTTTGTACTCAACTCGGTTGTCATCCTTTGAGCTTGTTTGTTCTTGTTCTTGTCGACTTTGCTTTCTTAAGTAGTACAAGTAAAGGTCAAACCGCAAGGCAAGTCCGATTATCATTCCAGGTACCACAACATCGCCTAATCCTAGCGTTGCTTCTGCTGGTTTGCTCTCACCAGGGACAGGTGGACGTGGGAATACAAGCTTTATCGGAATATCAAGCTTTGTCGCAACAGTAACCATCATTGGTGTGTAGAAGACGAAGTATATGTCGTAGAAAAATAAGGAGCTTAGTATAAGGGTTCCAGTCCAGAATGTAGTGGGTGACATGAACTGGAGTGCACCATAGGAAAAGCAGAATCCCAGGAAGTTTGTTAGCCACCATGGGCGCGAACCAAACACAGAGAACTGGACCACGATGCCAGAGAAAATAATACTAAGTACGTCGATGATGTTGAAAGGAAATTTAAGATCCACAAGTGACCGGATGTAAGCCTGGAAGTTCAATTTCTGATAGGAAGCTCCCCGTAAGCTCCAGAGATAGATTTGCACAGATTCTGCGAGGGGGATTGTTCCCAATATACCCGGTAATGGCGACGGACGGGTGTTAAGGGATGAGCCTTCTGAAGCCACTGCTTCGTAGACTCGCTTTTCCTGGTTAGCCTTCCACAGAGTACCACGGTGAAAGTAGCGGGTAGGAAAGGCAAAGGATCTGAGTATCGTAATGGCATCCCGGATGAAAGCTATACCAAATATAAAACTGGTGTGCGAAAAGTACCAGTTTAAGATCTTGCTCAAGTATTTGGTGTCAAAGTTTTTTATCAGGAGATAGAGACCGCTGAGCGTGAGGCCAGATAGAACCGGAAATACTATAGCATCTGATGGCTCCAAGCCACCCATCTTTTGGACAACAGCTTCATCCGTATCATCCTCTTCTTTGTGTTCTTTGGATTCCTTTTTGGCTGAAGAGGGCCTTGAGAGTGAAGCATGACAGCCAATATATAGAGCAAACAGTGTAGAAATTATGAGATGGGTATATGTGGGAATGAGAGGCTTTAAAAGGGAAAATTCGATAGTGAGCTGATCGATAGCTTCCGTTAAGCTAGGTAAAGGATGCATGACACTTTCGGTTGTCAGCTCCTGTATAAACGAGGCTTCACTGTCTGGTGTGCGATACTGGGTGTAGTGATAGCGACGAAGGCTTAGGCCCAGATTCGAGGCCTAAAAGGGCTGAGAATAAAGATGATGATTAAAAGATATTTGAATATATGTTTATCTCTGTCTGGAGAAACTGCCGGGCAGCGCTTGTGTAGAACAGTCTAGCGATGTTGTTGGAGTTTTATTATGTTAGTTGGAAGTTGAGATGTGGCTCCAAATCAATTTGATTCTCCTGCGCGCTTTGAGTTTCAACCTGCGCGCCGTCCTTCATACGGTTCAACACCTGCAACCACCACCACCACCACCACCACCACAAACCAAGCATACTCCCTTTGATTAATATTGTTATCGAATTAGCTGTAGGATTTGTTAGCTTGCAAGCGAGATAAAATTACAGCCCCCTAACCATGGCGCAGGAAGTGGTTCTTGAAACAACTATGGTATGTTTCTATCAACGTCGAGCTTAACAAACTAGTTGTATCTGACCGTGACTTTTTGTCTCTAGGGTTCTATAACAGTCGAGCTGTATACAGAACATGCCCCTAAGGTAGGTTATTACCAATATTATCTCCTTTCGTTTGTAATGCGAATCAACGCCGCTAATTCAATTACAGACCTGCAAGAATTTTTCGACGTTAGCACAACGAGGATACTATAATAATGTCATATTCCACCGTATAATTCCCAATTTCATGGTCCAGACGGGTGACCCTACCGGAACAGGCAGAGGCGGAAGTTCGATCTACGGTGAAAAATTCGAAGACGAAATAAATCCTTCACTTAAACACACTGGAGCTGGAGTGCTGAGTATGGCGAACAGTGGCCCAAACACGAATGGCAGCCAGTTTTTCATCACTTTGGCACCAACGCCGTGGCTGGATGGGAAACATACAATATTTGGACGGGTGAAGAGCGGGATGAGAGTTGTGCAGAGGATGGGTCTGGTAAAAACAGGAGCTGAGGACCGGCCGGTGGACCAGGTCAAGATAATGAGGGCTCGTCTTGTTGAAACTGAGGAAGAGTGAGAGCTAGCTCTAGGTTGACGTTTATGGACTCTCTTCAGACAATGGCGATGGATGTCAACTCCAGTACACCACGGCCACACCACTCATCTCAGCAGGGTAGGCTGGCCTTTATTGGATTGACCAAACAAGCGCTCACAGCTTTTTCCCGTTAACAATATGGCTACCGTGCCACCAGGGATTTTACACGCGGAGTTCCGGCTGATATTGAAGAGCTATTTTTTCCCCAGATGCTCGCGGGACGGCAACGCAAGGCCCTCCAATAATTATTATACACATAGATGTATCACCTCAATACGAACCGCATCTATCAGAGTAGTTATCCTGAGCGGCAGATACAGGGCGAAATTGGATCTACCACTCGTGAATGACAGCACCAATGAAGGGCCATCCATAGACACAGAACTAACATGCATTATAATAGCTGTATGTCGGCGCTTTACACGCGGAGTGGCATGGAGAGAAAAGAAGAAGCAGTTTCAACACTTTTTTTCCTCGAGTTTTTTGTGCTTGTCAACGCCAAGATTTATATCACATGACACAGCTGTCGCCTACGCACAAAAAAGCAAAATCGAACAACTTCATGCAACTCAAACTTGAGCTTCTCGCGATATTTAGCTACGGAATACCAGTCGCGGTAGCCTGGGAGACAACCTGTGGTCAAATAGTTGCTACCTTTGCCCTATTGTGGCTGCTAAGAATGGTAGAGGGGCAATGACTAGACGTTGTTCCCCTGAGACCTGGCCTTTGATCCAAAAGCAGAGGACCATATCAGAATGCTCGACTTGAACACGCTTGATGGGTCGACTTGGGATGTCGTGATATCTGGCACTGGCCTCCCCCAGGCATTCCTGGCACTGTGAGTCTAGGATATCTTTGAGTGAAGTGCTGTATGAAGTGCTGTTTCTAATTGGAAATTTTACGTGAAGGGCCTTGTCACGATCCGGCAAGAAAATACTGCATATTGACAAAAATGACTACTATGGTGGCTCTGAGGCCGCATTTAGCCTACAGGAAGCAGAGGAATGGGTGAAAAAGGTCAACGAGGGTATAATCTCTCTCCTTACTTTGTTTACTCTACGAATTCAAGGCGCTGACATGCTTTTTATCCAAGTCAGTGCCTAATTCTATGCCCTTCGAATCTGCGAGTATATCACGTCCTGTTGTTTTAGATGGTGAAGATGACGAACTGTCGTTTTCACGTGCATACACGCTATCTTTATCGCCTCAGCTGCTGTTTTCCCAGTCCAGGTTTCTCCCATCACTGGTATCCTCTCGAGTCTATCGTCAGCTTGAGTTCCAGGCCGTAGGGAGTTGGTGGATATACCAGTATAGTACTGGCTCAGAAGCCAACTCCCAACCAGCTAGATTGCAGCGTGTGCCTAGTAGCCGTGAGGACGTGTTTACTGATGAAACCATGAGTATGAAATCTAAACGATCTCTAATGAAGCTTCTCAGGCAACTCATGCAACAGGACCATGATCAGGAGAACGAAGCTGAATCAGAAGTAGACCAGAACATGCAGTTCCAGAACCTGCTGGAGACCAAATATCGCATTCCCAGTGATTTGTTCGATCCGCTACTCTCACTTTCTCTTTCTCTTAAGAGTATGGATACAACCAACTCCATGGATGCTATTCCAAATATCAAAAGGCATCTTTCTTCTATTGGAGTATTCGGGCCCGGTTTTGGTGCCGTTCTAGCTAAATGGGGTGGCGGGGCTGAATTTTCCCAAGCTGCCTGCCGTGCCTGTGCCGTTGGGGGTGGGATCTATGCCCTTGGTAGGGAGATCAAGAAGGTGGATGAGATAACCGATGGAGGCCAAAGCGAAAAACTACATATTTATCTCACGGACAACGAGTCCGTAAAGAGTAGGTATGTCGTTGGATCTGGATGGGATCTCCCGGAACAGATACACAGAGAAAGGGTACATCCCTATTCCCGCCTTACGCGAGCTATCATGGTTGTCAATTCGTCATTGGAGATACTTTTCCCACAGACTTCGGAGAATGGGCCCGTACCAGCTGGCGCTGTTGTTACCATCCCATCAAGAAATTCTGGTCCTCCCGCTTATCTCTTGGTACACTCAAGTGATACTGGAGAGTGCCCTGCTAACCAATGTGAGTATTATCATTCTACTAGCAATCACACTCATTCAACTATCTTTCCATGATGCCTTTATATTATCTACATTGTCTGCAAAATCATTGATGATAACTTCATTTTTCTGATCCAGAGCACATAAAGCTCCTTTTTTTGTTGCGCCATACTACACTATCATTTTGGGGTTGATATATGTTGCTAACCTTTGGCGCAAATAGGCATAATTTACGGTTACGTCCTACTACCCGCTGAAAGGGGCAAGGTGGTCCTTGAAAACGCGGTGGACAACTTCTTGAAGTCTGTGGACTCAAAAGCAAAGGTAATCTGGGGCGCTCATTTCACTCAGCTGGGGTGTCTAGAGCGTGAAATGATTGTGCCTGAGAATTTAAAAGGTTCTCATGACAACGTCTTTACTTTCCCTGCCCCGGCACTTGACCTGGCCTTTGATGATGGGTTGATTGATCAAGTTAAACAGGTATGGAAAGCTATAATGGGTGACGAAGTCGATGAAAATAACTTCTTGAAATTTGATGACCGAGAAGGTATGATTGACGAAGAGGAAGCAAACGAGACTATGTAACCGTTGGGCGGTTACAAATACCCCAATATACTCCTTCAGATATTATATATAATAATATATAACCATCAGATACCTTTTTTTATTTACACCCCTTTACTTAACCCGTCCTTGGCTCGTCCCGTCCACCATATGTATGGTTCGCCCGTTGCTGGCATAGGGCAAGATAAAAATATATATACCATCGTTCTCACCTACACGCAGGTTCCGAGTCCTAGTAGGTGCCAGACATGATGGCCGCTGCCTAGCAACTCACTCTGCTCGTTTTTGTTTTGATATATCGGCCACCCTATCTATAACCGTGGAAAGTGCAACCATTTATGCATATGCCTTAGGATATCTCAGTCCTGGTAAATAGACAAGGGTCGCTGGCAATGGATACCATTCCTATTAATATTGACCAAAGGCAGTATTTTGGGTTGAAACGCCCATATCAATATTGCTACAGGATGTTCTTCTCCCTAGTATTTTCTATTATTCATGGGGCCTTCTTATGCTTTGTATTCTTTACCAACGTTCTCTTTCTTTACCTCCTTGCTAGGCTTGTTTTCTTGCTTGTAAGGTCCCGCCATACCTGTTGATTCTACAGCCTGTGGGGTTGATATCTGTGGTTAATAAACTGCTGGACACAATATCTTTTAATCAAAGTGCCTGTCTTTACTTTTTCCTTTTCTGCACACACACACACACACACACACACACTCACACTCACTCACTTACACATTTTCTATCTCTCTCTTTCTCGCTTATTCTTCTGTCTTTTACTACACATCAACAGCTGTTCTAGCTAGAGACTCCTTGTCCCTGCTGCTATTTTCAAGAGAAAAGCTTAGGAAGCCCTGGTGTTGTTCTCTCTAGGATCCTATACCGACGCGCCTTCTACCATCAAGCAGTGACAATGCATATCCGGCCTAAAAATATCGTTATTAGCCTGGTGCTGGCGATCCCAATCTTCTTTCTCTGGGCTACTGTCAGATATGATCGCATTGCCCTCTCTAATCTTGCTCACTCTTTTGACCAGCTATCTCGCTCTAGCCTGAATGTCTCGCCCCTGACGCGTTTCCAGCCTCAGCTTTCTTCAGTCGAGGCCGTCAATGAGCTGTGCAAAAGGGGGCTGATGGTCCCTCCCCCCTTATCATACTCGGAATGGCTCCATCGAAAGAACTTTACCCGGGCCTACATCCGTCCCAACATGGTCAGCTCGGATGCGAAATTTGCCCCTTTGGAGACCATTAAACAACCAGTTCTCCCGGATTTCATGGCTCTGGATCGTGGGCTGACGGCACCACCTGAGGATAAAGGAGAGAGTGCATTGACATGCCCTCCAGTCATTGACGTGGATGTGGCTGCGGACAGCGAAGTCGACGATACGGCTGCTATTCTATTTGGTCTCGCAACAGATGTAGACCGGCTGAGGCGCCTTCTCCCGTCACTCCTTTTCTCATATGGCTCTTCGAAGGCAAACATTCTGGTTCTCATCCCTGAGGGAACTAAAGATATCGATATTCACGAGACATACTTCCGCAACCGTGGGCTAAACCTGACCCTAAAGACCTCGCCTCTTGAGTTTACGGCTCGCTATTTTGGCCTGGTTGAAGCATTCACGGAGCATATCGAGAATAACCTTCCCAATGTCAAGTGGGTTAGCTTTGTGGACGACGATACATTCTTTCCGTCTCTAGCTACCATTGGCAAGCGTCTTGCAACAATTGATGCCACCAAGAGGCATTATATCGGTTCCCTCTCCGAGGCAGATATTCAAGTTAAAGAGTTCGGTCCTATTGCCTTTGGAGGTGCTGGGGTATTTGTGTCGAAGCCACTTCTTGAGACTATGCATACGGTATACCAGAAATGCCAGGATCTTGGCACTCAACCCGGAGATCAGAAGGTAGCACACTGCATCAAGAAGTTTGGGAATACGGATTTGACTCTCTGGGATTCGTTGTATCAGATGGGTATAAGAGGTGAGCCTGATGGGCTGTTCGAATCAGGGCGCCATTTTGACTCTCTTCACCACTGGCAAAGCTGGTACAACAAGGACGTCGTAAAGATGAGCACAATTGCAGCTGTTGCAGGCCGTAACTCCGTTTTACGACGATGGCGTTTTGACGAGCGGATTACCGGGAAAGGCCAACGAACCTTTTGGGTACTAACAAATGGCTACTCGATGGTCAAATACACAATTGATGCCTCTGCAAACGCTGAATCTGTCGGGTTCGATAAAGTTGAAAAGACATGGGATGGAGATGATAAAGTGTTTGAAAAACGACTTGGACCCCTGCGTCCCAAAGACCAACCTGGAGTCAAAAAGGAACGATGGATGCTTGCGGAAGCTACCATCATTGGACACAACGTGCACCAACTGTACTCGAGGGAGCTTGATGAGACGCATAGTATGATCGAGCTCATTTGGCTAGGAACACCGGATGGCTCGGAGACATCCGATTAGTGGCAGGCTGTTCTTATCGCTGTTAAACGCAGCCGGGGTTTCCCGTTCGTGTGCGATTGTTGTTCGATGGCCTTTCCCACATGTCTGTTCTCTTTCATGGCACTGGCTCTCCACCCATCCTTGTTTGATTTATCGGCTTTCTGCTTCACGCCCGCACTTCATCCACATCTCGATCCCATATGCTGGATGAAAATGGTCAAGGTTGGGGCTTCCCTGCAAATCAACTAGTTAGTTTAGTTAGTTAGTGAATTCATCCAAAGAATTATGCCATGCATATTTTCTACAGTATATCTGGGATTTCGATAGTGTAGGAAGGACATAGTCAACTTTATAGGAAATTGGTTATATCCAGTTAGTAAAATTTGAACATAACTATACAATGTGCCTAGGCCCGCGGCCTAATAATATAATATGTTCAATGCTTATTGGCCACAGTCTGTTACCGGCTATTTATAATAATTGACTACTGAGAGTAGGTAGTCCATAACTTGAAAGCTCGGATATAGATTTATGCGGTAGTTAGATTCCATTTGTTAGAAAGCACCTGGGTAGCTTTGCACCCACAGCAATAATACAATAATACAATAATAACACCAATTTAACCACACGTACTGTCTAGCACACCATGGCTGCCCTAAGCAGGACGCGTGAGGCAACACAGCAATGCATCGCGACTTCTAAACTATTGATTGGACTCCCTGAAGGAACACCGATAGTTAAGTATACCAATATGAAGAAACTGAAGAATATAATAGACACCCAATCTCTTGACTGTTCTGCGGATATATCTAAAAGCCCCTTTTTAATAGTAACTTGCGTGGATGATAGCTTTTTCAAAGCTCTCGACAAGGCCTATCCTGACAGTGGACCTCGTATAACATATAATTTTGAAGAAGGAGGCCCAACCGTGATTCTTGAAGTGATGAGGAACAGGGTGAATGGACTGGCGACTGGACGTCTACACCTAGAAGTTGTCCTTTGCCTCGAGAAGATGGGACTCCAATATGAACTCATTGCCATGAACGAATCAGAAATAAAGAATTTGAATGAGACTTGGAGGAAGCAACCTGGCCTGTCCTTTGCTCTGGCAGACCATATCCATTGGCCAGTGCTTGTTATCGAAACTGGGATGTCGGAAGGTCAGCAAAAGCTGGCGATTGACGCCCAGGGATGGCTGGAAGCGCAGGGATCCGACACCAAAGCTGTCATTACTATAAACATTGACAAACACAGCCCACACATCACTTTTCAGCGTTGGGAGCACGAAGATACCCGACATACGACCCGTTCTCGTCATCCACACGGATCAGTCGTGCAAACTGTGGAGGTATTTCACAAAGGTGTTACCACAAGAGCCACGGGGGAGCTTATTATCCCTTTCGAAAAAGTGTTTGGGCGCGTGAGACATGGCCGCAAAGAAGCGGATATCATCATTACGAAGAACCAATTGATACGACTGGGGCAGCTTGTTTGGGCCGAGCAGAGGTTCATGTAGAAGGGTGTATTTCGGTATGGGGAGGCTCACCTATCAGTTTCTTCTTCTAAGATGGTTGCTAACAAGTTAGCTACCTAACCAACCTAGCCTTGCATATTCTTGTCCCTCCCCTCTTGCATAGAGTGTCATCCGATATCACCACCATCCGGACAGATACAAGACCACAAGGCGGAGATGATAGTCAGCCTCGCGGTGGCATGGGATGGTTATGGGTAAGAACTTTAAAATTATATATCCTTGTCTTCTGCTGTTGATCGGTTTAATGTCCATAATGCTGAGGCTTGTTGACCAGGGCACCCAGATTTTCGGCCACTATTTTATATTTGCTTGACGGAACGGAGAGAAATACATGATTATACTTATCAAGAAGGGAGATTTTTGTGTACCTCACTCTAACCCATTACCGACTACTATGAGAGTTACATGAAGGGCGCGGAGACCTTCGCTTTGCTAATTTATTCCATACGAGCAGTAGGCTTCAAAAGGATGCCTCCTAGCAAGTTCTCCGCATAGAGACCAGACGTTCTTTGCTCTCTGGTGTGGGGTCGGTGCAAGCCGATGGTAGGATCGACGTGGCTGGTCTCCTCCAACCAAGTCATTTTATACCCAATTTATGAATTGCAGATTTTCAATTTCCATGATTCATTCTTTTCTTTTTCTTCTCTAAGCTACCCCTCCAATCCCACCACAGGGCTGGAAGGCATGTTTGACGAACTTGAGTTTCGGGAGCGCATGAATACGAGGGTACAAGGATCTCATGCTTCTGGTTGGCTCCCAGCTTGCAGAGCCCAGAGTTGCGAGATCTTCGGTGGTCTTATTTTTGGATATCATTTTGAAGCAGTGTGTCTTTTTTGTGGTACCCGCTGGATACGGAGACAAGACTATGATACGGGGTTACAGAAGAGGGACCAGCCTTCACGGGCTCTGTTCTCCCAGCAGACAAGAATGGTTGAATATAAATAGGCAGAAGCTCCTCCATGGAATGCTCTCGTTGTATACCAGGCGCAACAACTCAAACAAAAACCTCTATACAAACAAACAAACATACAAATAAATTATCCACAATGAAGCTCAGCGTTCTCCTTGCCTTGGGTGCCAGCTCTTTGGCCGCTGCTGCCCCAGCTGCTACTGCCTGTGACTGCGGTGCTGCCGTCACCGATCGCCTGCTCTTTAGCTCCTCCATTTCTACCTTCCAAGCCGCCCGCAACGCCCTTAACCCTCCATGCTGCGACTGGAGCTCTGACAACTGTTCCAGCTCCCCAGACAAGCCACGGGGATACGACTTTATCCCATCCTGCCAGCGTCACGACTACGGATACCGTAACGGAAAGAGACTCAACCGTTTCACTGAGGACTACCGCAAGAAGGTTGATGACAACTTCAAGGCTGACCTTTACAACTACTGCAGCCAGTTCTCTGGCCTCGAGAGCTGGAAGGGCGTTGAGTGCCGCCGATATGCCGACATCTACTACTTTTTCGTCCGCGAATGTGGTGACGGTGATTGCCCTTAAAGAATTTTTAAGTCGTTCTCGGGTTTAGAGAAGGGAGTGGAGTGGCGTCTGCCTCTCTGCAGACCTCGTGGAATGGATAAGTCAGGTGCCATCCTGGCACTATTTTGTATATAGCCTGAATAATGAAGTCATCATAATGTTCCTATACGAATTGTCTTAGTAGTAATGCTATGTTCTGTGCAAAAAGTACTTGTGCCTGGATATCGCTCCGCGGTTTATCATGCCGTCCTTCCATGGTTGTTCTGAAGAAAAGCCTTGACCAATCTCTAATTCTATTTTTATCAAGGTTTGGTTGAAGCTTGTCTTGGCACGCATTGAAAAACGAGCTAGTCCAAATCTGGTTTTGTGGAAATTTATTTATCCTAAAGTTTATTGTTAGTCATCGCCCGCGCGCTTTGCATCTCAGAGCGAAAACAGACAAACAGGAGCTTTCAAATAGATTGAAAAAAAAATATAAGAGTTGATTCTTATTACTATTTTATATCTCTTTGTATATTATACAAGTGTTTCACAGTAAATCATGTCAGGATCTTCTCTTGAATCATGGGCTGTCCCTCGACTTGCTAGACTCCTTCCGTTGGACGAGGAATCTCTCAAACAGGTCATATCATATTCATCCTCGCTTTCCAAAGACGAGTGTGCAGTGCATTTGAGAAACCTGTTGGATGATTCCCCAGCAGCTCTTGAGTTTATATCTGCATTTAATTCACGACGTGGCAAGTCGGGGCAGCAGAGCAGCAATAGCAGCAACGGCCAAGGAGGCAGGAGTGGACAGATACCCAAGAAACTAGCAGGAACGAAATCTCAGAGGGATGCTTTGAAATCTCCACCTACCACCAGGCAACCGGAAGGTTATGGAGATACCAGCGGCGGTTATACTAAGCCGCAGCGGGAAGAGAACTATATGGCTAGTAGTAGCGCTGTGGTCAGAGGTGCTTCAGAGAGCATATCACCAGGATCGTCATCGAGAAACCCATCACCAGCTCCCTCACAGTCGAGAAATAGGCTGCCTCCATCTGCTACTGGCCCCATGATATCAGAATATCTACCAAACGTCCGGTCAAAAAAAGTTCCGAAGAATTTTGGACAACATAATACTGCACCGTCATCATCGAGCAATAACACTGCGCAGAAAAAGACTGGCCGTACAGCTACCAGCAACAACAACACTAGTACCACCACTACTACAAATAATATAGCTGATATCACATCTGCAATTGCCGCGTTGGAAATACTAACTTCAAATCCTTCGAAAACCCAGGCACGCAAGTGTAACTGCAATGCTTCCATCCATCCTCTCTTCGCGCCCGCACCAAACTGCACTTCGTGTGGGAAAATAATATGTGCTCTGGAAGGCATACAGCCCTGCTCATTCTGCGGTACTCCAATTCTCTCTAGCGAGGAGGTCGAAGATATGATCCGGGAACTACGATCTGAGCGTGGCAATGAAAAGATGCGAGCTCATAACGACAGCTTCCGCCGGGATGACCACGCCCCAGCTGTCACTCGACTAAGTAGCGAAAGCAACCAAAAGTTGACCGCTGCAAAGGCTCATCGTGACAAGCTTCTTTCTTTCCAGGCACACAATGCACAAAGAACTCGGATTTTAGACGAGGCGGCTGATTTCGACATACCAACTTCGTCGTCGACACAGTGGATGACCCCAGCCCAGAGAGCACTGGCGCTAAAGAAGCAACAGCGCATGCTACGGGAACTGGAAGAGCAGTCCAAACCAGAGTGGGAGAAGAAGAATGTAGTGATGAGCCTGGAGGTGAAGAAAGGGAAACTCGTTAGGACGTACGAGAAAGCAGAGCAACCAAGGGTGGAAGATACCGACCCTGATGCAAACGCAGAAGAGGCAGTCGAGGATACGACAGAGTCTCCTGGGCTATCTGTAGAAGAGGGAACCTTCTCCAACAATCCCTTGCTAAAGGGCGCCGGCCTGGTCAGGCCTACATGGAAACCATCCGGCGAAGGCAGCGACAAGCCTCCCGTACGAAGGAGAGAGCAGAAGCAGACCTGGAGACGAGTCCAGGATGATAACGACGACAACGAACAGTGGATTCTTGACGGTGGTCTGCATGGGTACGATAGGGAATCAGAGCCCGCACAGTGCGGATAGTCGTGGTCTCTGCCTGAGAGCCTCACGTTGATTGATATCGATAGCTAGCCACAAGCGTAAAAAGAAATATGCCGTCGTATTAATAACTGTCTGTCGGCAGGGCCTTTGATCTCGCATTACGTAGCATCAACTTGCTTGTTAATTATTTCTTCTTCTTCTTCTTCTTCTCGTTGTTCTTCTTCTTCTTTATGTCAAAGCGTGGGGGATGCAACCGGTTTGATCGCTTCCTGCAACGTCACTCTCTTCTCCTACCTCGCCGCTGGGCAAACTGGGGCCTATCCTCATCACCCTCCGGCCGCTGCGATGTCAATGGCCGCGCACAAGTGATCAGGGACACGAAAAGACACCTATTGGCCCTGCAACCACAGCAGGACAGGAACAACGAGCCAATCTCTCTCGCCGCCTGGGGTTTTGCCTCGGGGCGTTTCCCACGGGTCCAGCCCGGGCGTGCCAACCCTTAAATCTTGTACCATCGATGACGGCCAGTGACGTCCACATCGCAGATATCCTCCACATGAACCAGGTTTCCGGGCTTCATGAGACATGCCGGCCGTCAGTATACGTTTCCCTCCGCTCTCCAGAAGGCCTTGGTAATTTGAGTTAACTTGTAGGTATCCATCTCTAGGCCGCCCAAAGAAAACACTGGTAGGGCCGCAAGGCTCCCCACCACCACAGACAAAAAGCTGTCCATATTTAACAGCCTGAGCCCGTCACTTTACTACTTTGTCCTCCCCATAATACTCATAATAATACATCTTCTCCTTACGTCTACCGCCCCTGCTCTTCCCGCAGACGGCCCGAGCATCCCCCGCGTGTCGTTCCTGAAGTCCTCGCCATTGCTCTTCTTTCTCGCCTCTCGCCACAACACCCAACAGACACCACCCGAATACCTGCGCCAGTGGTGCGAAAGCCCGTATCTCCAAGGCCTGCTCGATCCGGAACAGATCTTTTCTATTTGCCCCTCGAAGATGGCTTCTGCGGTTCTGGAGGAAGCAAAGCGGATTTCCGCGGGGTTTGAGTACTCTACGGAGGAGCTCAATAAAGGGGTGGAGGAGTTTCTACGCGAGATGGAGGTTGGACTGTCTCGAGAAGATTCTGGGTTGAGCCAGATCCCGTCGTATATTACTTCTGTGCCCGATGGGACGGAGAAGGTGCAGTATTTATCCTTCGCCTAGTTGGAGATGACTGGCGCTGACGCAGCATTTGGTTCCGGTAACTACAGGGCGTGTATCTGGCAGTCGACCTTGGTGGTACCAACCTGAGAGTCTGTTCTGTCCACCTGCATGGCAACTCCACCCATGAGATGATACAATCGAAATCCGCCATCCCCAGAGAGCTGATGGTTGCCGAGCATGGAGTGGAATTGTTTAATTTCCTAGCAAAGCAAATTGAGGCATTCCTGCGAGAGCATCATGCCGAGCAGTTCAGTTCCCACGTCGAGAAAAGGCAGACTGGAGAGATTAAGGAGCCCTATGCCGAAGAGCAAGTGTTTGACCTTGGGTTCACTTTCAGTTTCCCCGTCATCCAGCATGGAATCAACAAGGGTAAACTATATCGATGGACAAAGGGTTTTGACATCCCTGAAGTGGTCGGTAAGGACATCTGCCAGCTGTTACAGACAGCGATTGATGAGCTCAACCTGCCCGTTCGAGTTTCAGCCCTCATCAATGATACCGTGGGAACGCTGATGGCCCGGTCATATTGCTCTCCTGGAAACTCGAGGACACTAATAGGTTCCATCTTTGGCACGGGAACCAACGGAGCGTATGTCGAGAAGATGCCCCGCGTGACGAAAATGGAACGGTGCAGCAGCAGCGCATATAATAAGTCAGCTTCTGAGATGGTGATAAACGCTGAGTGGGGTAGCTTCGACAATTCCCTCAAGGTGCTCCCAAACACTGAGTTTGATATCCAACTGGACAATGCGACCTTCAATCCTGGGATCCAGATGTTTGAAAAGCGGATCTCGGGCATGTTCCTCGGTGAAATTCTTCGTCTTGCTATTTTGTCGATGGTGGAGAACCCTTCTGTCAGTCTGTTTGGTAGTCCGGCCACGATTGACTCTAACTCGGTCCTTTATCAGGCCTGGGCAATCGATGCTAGTATTCTGAGCATTATTGAGGGCGATGACTCGGAGGGCCTACAGGCCACAAAGGAGCAGCTACGCAAGGACCTTGGTATCATGGATGTGAGCACCAGTGACTGCCAGGCCGTCAAGCTCCTGGCGCACTCTATCGGCAAGCGTGCAGCACGACTGGGGGCTATCGCCCTGGGCGCCATCGTTATCTCCAGCGGCCGGCTGGCAACAGATGAGGTGGTTGATATCGGCGTTGACGGCAGCCTGATCGAGCACTACCCCGGCTTCGAGGGCTATATTCGGGAAGCCTTTCGCGAGATACCAGCCATCGGACCGGCTGGAGAGAAGAAGATTCGGATCGGGATTGCAAAGGACGGTAGCGGTGTAGGAGCAGCGCTAGGAGCCCTGGTGGCCAAGAAGACGTCTCAAACGCTGCAAGGTTAGGCTGGTGTTTTACTTGTCTGTGATCAGCGTGGCAGGTGTGGGTGTTCTTTATATACGTGTACCCAGGCATGGAGTCACCGCCTGTGCTATCATTTATCTACCATCTCTAGTCATGCCGCCTATCCGAGCATGTCCACTCTCAATGACGTATATAATGCAAAATATCACCATCAAGCTCACCATCAAGCTCACTATCAAACTCACTATCAAGCTCACTATCACCATCTGTAGTTAGGTACATCGTACGATGCAACTCGCTGCCGGCGGCCGGGTACGGAAACGGCATTTTATGTCATCAATGCCGGGTGGTGGGGCACCGGGGGGCGCAAGGGCGGGACATCGAGATAAGGATAAATAGCCAGCAGCGACGCCTGCCTCGCCCTCGTCCTCCTTTTCCTCTCTCTCGTCCCCCATCTTGCTCTGCCTGTTAATAGCCACAACCTCGCGGCCGCTCTGCTGTATCGAGTTCTTGCTGCTGAACCCACGTTTAACCACGTACACTACTTTCACAATGCCTGCATTGAAGTCCGGAGACGCTTTCCCATGCGATGTTCTCTTCAAGTGAGTCTTCAGATTGACCCTTTTATATTAGGCATGCTGGACTTGTAGCTGGGCCAGGCAGTACTGGTTGGTCAAGTAATGCAGCTGTGGAAGCGGTTTCAGGCTAACCAAGGATAATATCTTAATAGGTACATCCCATGGACTGAGGAGAAGAAGGGATTCTCTACCTGCGGTGCCCCTATGCCCTACGATGCATCCAAGGAGTGGAGTAACAAGAAGGTCGTCCTCGTCTCCGTTCCAGGTATACGCACCCCCGTAGGACGATATAGGCCCCCTTGAATGCCTGCAAACTGACAACTGTACAGGTGCCTTCACTCCAACTTGCTCTGCTACCCACCTCCCTGACTACATTGCAAAGCTTCGTGAATTGAAGACCAAGGGCGTCGACATCGTTGCTTTCGTTGCCTACAACGACCCTTTCGTCATGAGTGCTTGGGGCAAGGCCAATGGTGTCACTGGTGATGACATTGTAAGCTCTCCCTCTTACCCCAGGCCTGCATGATACTGCAAAGTCACACGTCTGATCATGTTCAAAATTGTACAATATAGCTCTTCCTCAGCGACATTGAATCAAAGTTCTCCAGTGCCTATGGCTGGACCGCCCACGAGGGCCGCACCGGCCGCTACGCCATGATCATCGACAACGGCAAAGTCGTTTACGCTGAGAACGAGCCTTCCATTCCCAATGTCACCGTAAGCTTGTCCCACTCGCCCTTCTTCCTGGGCATTCAGTTAGACTAACTGGGCGTGAAACAGGTCTCTGGTGTCGATGCCGTCCTCGCCACGTTGTGATTTGCCTTTCAATAGACATATAGATTAAGGCTTGGTCCGTGGAGGCGTCTAGAGTCTAGATATGAGTTAGCAGTACTTGCCCATCTAGATTTAGAAATATATCAATGATAAATGATATTAATAACATGCCAAAGTCAGTCCCTGTTTCATAGAGCCTTGCTGAGACATCCGTCGTCGACCTTAATAAAACAATAACAAGACACACGAATCTGATTAGATAATCCCCACTTAAACTCAATCTTATCAAGATAAGAGTTAGTTAACGCTAGTCCAAATACGGAAACCTCACTCTATTTTTCTCAACTTTGTTGATTATCAAAATGTCTGAAAACTTGCAGGCTGGGTTCATCAATCCAATGACTCCGAGGCATGGCCTCAAACGGACCCAACAAGCGCAAAGGCGCATGGGAGTCATCTTCGTTTCTACACCGTAAGCGAGTGAAGATACAGGATGCTCGCACTTTGGCCGTCCAGAGCTCTGACACAGCTCTCTCAAAAACCGGGGAGCTCGATGTTGCGGCCTTCGTTGCTGCTCGACAGTTCGAAATTCGTGCTCTGGAGGCTGGTATTCGAAAATCCAAGAATGCAGCTACGACACGCGCTTTTCAGCAGGTGCCTAAGAACCTCAGGCGGAGAACCGCGAGTCATAACGTGAAGCGTGTACCTCGTCGATTGCGAGCTCGAGCCAAGCGGGAGGTATGTACTTTCTACTTTACAACCATCATTTATAACACAGTGAACTGATGACTCACCTGAGTGTAGATGATAGAAGATAACACACCGACTGTCACGGCAAGGCGAAGGAAACCGACTCAGTTGATGCGACTCAGGTTGGAAAGTGCTCGGCGACTTCAAGGCCTTAACGCGCGCTCAAAGGCAAAAAGACAAGTCGCAGCGAAGGCCAAGCTAGCACAATCCCCTCATTATGCTGGCCATGATTCTGAAGTTGCCCCGCGTATCCCAAAGATAAAAAAGAACAAGCTCTCCCACCCTCATAAGCCAGCGTCGAAATTCAGAAACCGCCAGATTTGTAAGACATGGCTGCCAACTCATATGTTTCATGCCAAACGGGCACATCTCACAGAACCAAAAAACCCGCTGTGGAGATTTGCGATTCCATTGACACCCACAGAGAAATGCTATCGAACAACCCACCGTGCCAGCGGGGCTAGGGGTGCAATTGCCTGGGACATAAGCTATATGTCCACAATTGGCCTGGAAGGAACATATACCAGCCTAGAAAGTCTTTTACGAGCGCTAGGCGTGAATGGACAGAATGCATGGGGAGGTAATGAATACAAATGGAGGAACGGAACTCGGAGCTTACGCGTCTGGGTTTATGAAAGGGATGGACAAAAGCGACCTATTGCTCCTGTCCAGTTGATTTGGTGCCCACCCAAACAAGATGAAGATATAGAAATGACAGATGCTGACTCTGTCCCCAAGAAACTGCAAAAGTCAAAGACCCCAAGACGACGAATGTTCCTCAGAGCCCACCCATCTGCTTTCTTGCAGCTGTGGGAGGAGCTCCTGAAGGTGGCGAAAATCCAGAAGCCTCAAGTGATGGTTGAAGACCTCAGGTTCGAAATAGGGAGTATTGAAGTCGCGGGACCTGGTTCCACGGAAGCCTTGCTAGGTGCTTTGAAACCTGCTCTTCCCCATGGTGTGGATGTATGGCCAGAAGGTTCACCTGAATCAACCTGGCTCTCCCTGGCCGGGTTAACAAATCCGGCTTCTTTACCCCGGAATGCACTTCTCTCCTTCAACATCAGCGACCCACGTCTTCGTTTCCCCCCAAAAACTATCAAAATACCCAACTCAGCAGAAAGCCATACTAAGTTAATGGAAACATTGGCTTCGTGGAAGCCGGATTCAACTCAAAAGTTGCCTCCAGATCTGTTTTCTCAACCTGCCAGGCGCAAGGCTTGTTGGCAGCTACCGTCGCAAAAGGCAATTAATAGAAGAAAATCCGAAGTTAGCCCAGGGGAGAATGTTCCCCCGAAATCAACTGACCCAAACATTCCCATAATCCTCCTTGCCTCTAATAATAGCTCAAAGAATTCCAACTCACAAGGCTCCTGGACAGTTTTACTACCATGGAAGTGCGTGACTCCAGTTTGGTATTACCTGCTCTACTACCCCCTTTCTTCTGGAGGAAATCCCCGGTTTGGCGGAATCCAGGAACAGCAACAGCTTGCATTTGAGTCAAAGAAGCCGTGGTTTCCAGGCGACTTCCCTGGAACCAGAGCTGGGTGGGAATGGGAGATCCGCGAGAGAAAAAGAGAGAAGGAAGTCTGGGAGCGTAAGCCCAAATCAAAGCGGGTGGAATATAACAGCGTTAATCTTGGGAATGGGAAAAGCGGTGAAATTGGTCAAGGTTGGGCTTGTGACTGGGAACGCCTACTTTCAGGGCCTGCCTCGATGGCTGTGAATCATGGGGTTGGGCCAGGAGAGAGACATAACCAACCAGGTAGATCCGAAACAGCTGAGGCGGATCTGATTATGCCTCCAGATCTCATCCAACTTGACCCCTTGATTGCTTCTGCGATAATCTCGAAATTGAAAAAATCAAACCAGCTTCCTGCCTCAATGGAATCTCTCTGTCAGAAGCCTGCACTTGCAACTGTTTCCATCACTCTCTTGGGTCGAGGGACTCCTATGCGACGTTCGCGAATCTACCGTCTCCCAACCTCAGATCTAGAGCTTCGATCAAAATGGCTTTCCCTCTTAAATCAATTAGAGGGACCATTAAAGAAGACAGGGAACGACTTTGAGGAGCGGGCACATTTACCAATTCCACAGGAAGAGGACTTATTGGGCTATGTGACCTCGGGCAATTTTAATCTTGCCGCAGGAAAGGGGACGGGTATTGGTGCCATATTAGTCAACAGGATATGTCCTCACAGAACCCTAGATGACTCTAGTGCTCCTTCAACTGATAAAGACCGCCACCAAGAAGGTAAGCTTATGAACGTATGTATTATTAGAGCTGCTGGGGAGAGTGTTGGAAGACTAGGACGCTGGGAGGTTGCCTGAACGTACTGGGTACATATATCAAAACTGCATTACGCTTGCTGCATCGTAGCTATATATCAAGAGACAACGTAGTAGATTATGCACTTCTCCCATTTCCACTTACTGTTGCTATGGTACACATGCTAGGAAAACTGTCTAATAATGGCGTTACAATATAGTTTTTCTTCCTCAAGGCTCAGATACTCTACCCAAATTGTTGGCTCATACCAGGCTCTCTCAGCTTATCATTTTTTGGACCCATTCCTTTTCTAGCCTTGCAACTTCGCGCTTGAAAGTATCCACCTCTTGCCAACAGTCTAATGGTCGCTTCTGGTTATCACGCAGGCATTTCACAACTCCCTCCCTTGCAGTTTCAAGTTCGGGGTCTAATTTTCGGATCGTAGGCCTGGTGGCCAGTGATTCTCGCAATGCCTCAATTTCCTTAGCAACCCTTCCGCTGCTTATCATCTTGGGATTAATTGCAGCGGCTTCATCATTGCTCTCCGCAGGCGCAGCAGAGGTGGCCGGAACACGGTCGAATTCGGTACCGGCAAATGGGACTCGAGGAGACTCAAGGGATAGAGGCTGGCTAGCAAGAGTAGAAATGTTGCTTTTGGCTGCTGCGGGCCCCTCAGGTGGATATGAAGCTGCTATTCTCTTTTCGATATCGGCGAGAGTTTGCGTCTCACGTTCACGGATGCGGTTCAGCTCCTCAGCAACACGGGCTTGGATATGAAGCTCTAACGATTGGGAGCGCGAAGCATCGGTCTATTTTATGGGATATTTTATCGGTACTTAGTGGATTTGGTCGGATTGGAATATGGTAAACGGGTAGCTGGTGTATGATTACCTCTGAGCTTGACTGTAGCGACTCGACAAGGACTTGGGAGAATTGAACAGGTGAACTGCTGCAGTTATTGGTTATCAGCAAAACAGCCTAAATAGCATAGTTGCTAATAAGCGATTACCGCCTATGTCCGGAGGTGGGTGGTGGGTGATGGATGAAGATTTCGCATCGTCATAATAAGGCAAACGAACCTGCTAAACACATGCTTCCCCCCTTTCTCCGAGTCCGCCGGTTTTGAAGCGCCTGCTCCCATGGCTTTTGGAAGTCAGTATCCGATCCCAATTTGCGCAAACTAGACAACTTTCGGGAAGTGGTTGTGTTGTGTAATTTTCCCAGGTCGAAACGGACTCACCTTGTATGCGTCACGGGTCCCAGAAAAGGGCCACAAGCAAACAGCAGTATTTCAGTTATCACAATTAATAACAGAATAGCCTCTGAGTTCGTCGAGGAGACGCCAATTGCCGTTGGTCTCGGGGTTGCTGCTTCACCATCGACCGCAACCTGGACGTAGTTTATCAACCTGGAGGTTAGAAAATATGATGACATAATATCCATCACGTGTATGTCACGTGACGGATACTTGCTCTCGCAACCAACAACTTCGGGGACTCAAGAATGGGACGAAGCGCTTCCTCTGAGCAGTGGTTGCTGTCAATGTACGAGGTAGCCAGCCAAGGAAGAGGAGCATGGCGGTGTATACACTATATTGACCGAGTAAACCCTCCTTGAAGATGAAATCCTTCCATCTCTGTGAATTTCGCAATTCCATGAACGGATTTCTCAACACGAGTCAGATGATATAACGATTTCAAAATAGTTCCCGTGTATGACTGCATCAAGTGGTCTCACTGACTCGGTCTAGGTCTTACCCTGGTCAACTAGTGCGAAGGGCGCCGATGTCAATATTCTATTCGCCACAAGTACAGAAATCCGTCCGTTGTTGTTTGGGTTCAGCTGTGGTCCTCAGGCTGGAAGTGTCTGAAGCTGCCATCAATAATAACCAGCCAGTGCGGGCCACACTACGCTAGTGGCAGAATCTCGTAAGGGCGTTTTATATGGGGGATTACTTGGGCATCTTCAGCATTCCGCATGTTTTGGCTTGATCTACAGAACAGGAAGCTCCGGGGAGAACTCCGGGATAAAATGTTAGCTAAAAATTGCTGCGGCTTTTATATACAAAACGCCCCACTCGGTCACCCTCGCGTGTTGGGATCGCCTTGCTATATATATAACCAGCAGTCCTCAGATTTCCCCAGAATTATTATCCACCCATAGAACGGGGTAATTACACAGATCTCTACATTGAGAGAGCAAGACCGAAAAAAACTTCCCGTCAAGATGCAGGCTCGTGGGCAGGAAACCATAGTGGTGATCGGGTGAGTCAGCATACAAAGGCCCAGTTGACATTGGCATTGAACTCATATATGAAAAAGAGCTGGTGTCCTTGGCCTTTCGTCGGCCTTGGAATTGATCGAGAAGCCCGAAACATCCAAATACCAGATAGTACTTGTGGCAGATCACTTCTCAACAGATCCCCCAAACCCCGTATACGCAACCACAAATGCTGGTGCACATTTTCGTCCTATTCCTGCCACAGATACCCAGACAGAGCTGGAGAGTGATCATGCTGTAAGAACATACTCTCGGTTCAAGAAACTTGCTGAAGAGGAACCAGCGTTTGGCATCAAATTCCTGGAAGGAATTGAGTATGTATCTGGGCCAGCCGCTGAGAAATATAAGGCAATGAAGCCGAATTACGTGAAGCAAGAAGGGTTCCGGCTATTAGAAGGCCCCGAAAAGCCGGCAGGTGTTGATTTTGCCGCGAGATATGAGTCCTTCATAGTCGAACCCGACACTTACTGCTTCCATCTTTTACGGCGCTTCAGACTAAAAGGAGGTAAAATCTTACGACTCAGGCTGCAGTCCGTGGAAGAGGCTTTCTGTCTGGATGGCTACAAGGTCTCGCTCGTTGTGAACTGTAGTGGAATGGGGTTTGGGGATCCAAAGACCTTCATTATTAGAGGTATCACTTAACATTTAGCTGCGTTGATTTGTACTATGCTGAGACCGAGATCTGACAATTCACCATAGGTCAGACATGCCTTATTGCAGAGACTGCTACAAAAACGGTGACACAGCAAAACGCGGATGGAACATGGACGTTTCTGGTTCCTCGACCTCTAAATGGTGGGACCGTCGTCGGTGGTACAAAGGAGGTAGGTGACTGGAACCCTACAGCTTCTATAGCGGTCAGAGAGGAACTTCTTCGCAACGCTGCAAAGATGTACCCTGGCATTGTCAACTCCAAGGGAGGCTTTGATGTCATCAAAGACATTGTTGGCCGACGTCCTGCACGAGAAGGAGGAATGCGCTTGGAAGTCGAAACCCTCCCTGATAACAGGCCAGTCGTCCATGCTTATGGAATCGGCGGCAGAGGTTTCGAGACCAGCTGGGGTATAGCTGAGGATGTTCAACGCATGGTGACGGAGACTCTTGGAAAACGGCCGTTAGCCAGCCGTCTCTGAGTCACTCGCTGTTGGCAATATGTCTCCCTGAAATGGATGCTACACAAAATTATAATCTCCATGCAACCGGCCCTAGAAAAGACGAGTCGTGTAGAGGTGGGAACGTCAAGGCTCCTTTCTGACTTACTTGACCAAAAAGTAACAATATATCAATTAGTTGACTTCACAAATGATATCAAAAAGAAATCCTAGCATGTCTTGGTTTCGATCCAAGGTCCTCCGGGTTATGAGCCCGGCGCGCTTCCGCTGCGCCAACATGCTTTAATTGATGCGATAAACTAGCAATAAAAGGCATATAAGTGGAATGAGAAGGCCTTTATCGGAGTTAAGGGCGATATCATTGGAAGACACATGCGCTCTCTCTCTCTTTCATTTCCTTTTTTTTTTTTTTTTTTTTTTTTTTTTTCGCCTGCTTTGTTGGTGCTGGTGTTGGCGAGTGGAGACGGTCGTGTGAGTCATAGCAAGATTTTGCACTTGGCCACATCCCAAAAGGCTAAAAGTTGGAACACTCTTTTCCCTTGTGAGCTTTATAAAGGAGCATCCGACAATAAACCGGACACAATGTCTACTTCATGCTAGGGAGCGAAGGTGGGTGCTATTATACGATGTCCCAGGTGTTGCTGATTGCATAGATCAAACCGATGCAGTGTTAAGGATTCTTCTACAGAGAGTAGCCATGCTATACGCAGTCTACACTGGATATCAATGCACAAACGGATGCGAGACTAACCTGAGACCAAAACACGGTTCCTATCGGGTTCTCACCGCTCGATCTGGGGAAGGAGGAGGCCTTGCAGAGCGCTGTTTCATGGGAGGCGACATTGAGGTCATACCTCACGACCAGTTAGACATTCGAGTAAGACAAACGAGAGGAACCACGTTGTTTGTAAAACAAGAGTCCGTATAGTGACTTCGTGTCTTGATGCCTTCATATTCGGGTCGAATATTCAATACACTGCGTGCGTTTGCAGATACCGAGTGCAAAGTGAATGTTAGTGAATATTTTCCATGTTGCAGGGCTTATCAAAGCCCTTTCAAGGCAGCTTGTACGGCCAGGTACCAGTTTGGAGCCACGGGTGCGCGATAATATGCTGATCAGCTCTCGAAATTCGACAGAGCCTGCTCCAAATCGTGAGTGAGGTGACTCCATGACAGCAGGGTAAGAAAAATCAAGCAAAAAAAAGGTTTCTCCCCTGCCAAGCCATTAACTTGTCTTATCAGGAAGCTTGAATTTCTCTCAGCTCCAGCGCACATCAAAGCAGGGCGAGGGATGGTAAGTAACGGGGTGGAGGAACGGCTCGAAAGTAGCTCTGATAAGCAAGGCTAGGAAGAAGCAGGTAAAGCAAAGGGAGGACCCCGATAACCCGATGCATTGCACTACATCGGTTAGCACGGTCTGCATCATCGAACCCGACCGAAAGCGCAACACCCAGTTCCGGCCTGTTGAAGAGCTGGGACAGAGAAACAATATCAGAAGACGTGATCCGAGGAATGTCTGATTGGGTAAGTGACTCCGGGTGCAGGATGGTTGACAATTTGCATGCAGGAAGCACGGCCAAAACTTTCCTTTTACGTGCAGGAAGAGTGCCTCCGGACTGTGTACGGAGTACACTTTCCACTTCATGCACAAGAAAAAAATGGTGTGGATGACATGTCAATGCAACTTACAGTCGACATCCGAATGCGTAGGCAAGGTACGGAGAGTAATTGGTCCCCTCGTTTGCGGCTGCATCACTGCATGACAGTCGGAAATTCCGGGACCAAGGGTCTTCGTCGATCAACAGTATATACGGGGGGTAGGCGATCGAAGCGGCTTGTCCAGACTCTTTACTAGAAAGAAGAGCACAAGAGCTTGACAGGTCCTAGTGTACCAGGTATTGCTCCGGATATCAATGTGGCTGTAAGAAGCAGGCAAGCTATTCCGATAGTCTGTCGCGATCCTTAATGCTAAGAAGCTAGTGGAGGCTGTTCGCAGGACCTCTGAGCCCAAATTCATTATTCTCGTAACCCGGAAGCCTGCATTTGATATTCCCGTCCCTAGCTAGGTATAGGTGATTTTCGCTAGAAACAACCAGTCCCAGGATGCTGGGGGCCCCAGTGAGCTGCAGATGCATGTAATAGTTTCTTTCCCCATAGTCGTCGCAAGGCAAGCGGAAGCAAAAGAGAGGAAAGGGAAAGAAAAAGCAAAGCGGGAGCTGCGAATAAACGGAGGACGTGTTGGAGGTGAAGAAGCTAATAATAATAGTTAGCTAATTAAACACCCTCTCCTTTAGCTACTTGACCAGGGAAGCGCTTGACCTTCGAAAAAGCACCGGGGATTTTTGATGTTGATATCCGGATGTGGATGTGGGTACAGCAAGTCGCTGCCCTGGACTTGGAAATAGGTACTCCATACTCCGTACGGAGTAGGCAATAATAATGATAATAAAATTGGACGGGGCGGGCGGGCGGGAGGAGGCTGAAGCGGAGCGGAGAATCAAAGTTCCGGGCCGGCTTGGTACCTGCGTCCCGTCCGCTTTGGGCAACTTCAACTTCAACTTCATCTTATCAACAATATCGGCTTCGAGCTTTTCGAGCTTCGAGCCAGCGCGGACAACGTTCTGCTGAACAGCAGCCAGCAACGAGCAACCATCAGATGGACACACCGTCCGACGTTGACGAGCTATCCAACCAGGCTGCCGCGTTGGACAATGCCGACTTTTTCTGGCTCTGCGAGATAGTTCAGATTTTGGACCTGTCTGTATCACCACGCTTGGCCACAGGATCATCTGTTTTCCCTCGAACAAAGAACAAGCAAAAACGCTCGTGTTCCGCTTTGCATATGTTGTATTTCTTGTGTACTACCGGAAAGCCACAGACACTTCCTCACGTACTCCCATGGATTCCGATGTTGCTTGGACTTTCCTGGCCATCCAGCCGTGGAAAATTGGGAATCAGTCTCTTAGTTGGCTAAGAGCGACAATGGCAGGATGCATTGCATCTTGTCGATATTCTGTTTCTTTTATTTCTGTAGATCTCATTTGTTGACAGCAGCCATGATTCAGCCATTCCTATATCGCTGAATCGAACCTTTGTTTTCTTACCGCGTTGCCTCCAACTCCCCCCGCTTGCCTGATTCTTATCATTCCCTAAAAGCGTTGGAGTAGCTATTTCTGAACTCTTATTTATGTACTACCGTTGGAGCCGTGCAGACTTCTGCACATGATTTGTCTACCGCTCATACATGACAATTAGGAGAGAAGAGAGGAGTAACAATAGTTATATATCACTTCCTGGAACCGGAGCCATCTCTCCCATCTTTGAACTGCAGAATACTGCATTTTCTTGTTCCATTTTAGGCATACACTCCATTGGAATCTCGTTCCTCGTGGGCTTCCCGATAAATTTTTTTATTTTATTTTATTTTTTACTTTTTATTTTAATATCAGTTTTCCAAACATCTTGCTGGCCGTTTGCTTGAAATTCTCCGTTGAGATATTCTCAAATCATTAAACCCTTTCACAGTGCTTTGACCCTCAACCGGTTCTCTTTTAAAACGAGTTCCAGGGCTGCTACCTTGCGAGTGTCAACATCGTGAGCTAGATTATTTATTCTAGCTGTCATTCGATCAAGCTGGTGTGTACGCTTTATTTCACTTACCCTCTTCATCCTTAACCGAGCCTGCCATACCCCCATACCATATTACTTCGCAACTGTCTATATTGACAGTTTAGTATCATCTTGTTTCACTAAGGGTGGAATACAGCATTCTACCAGGCTTTTGCAGTTTGGTGTCTGCTTATGAGGTGCCAGTTCGACTAGCGCGTTGATATAGGAAGCGTGTTCCTTTGCCTTCACACTATACTTACCAGAGTCACGCGTGATGAGTGCAAGTTAGTGTTTACAACCACGAAAGATTTCCAGCTCCCAAAAATTTGATTTCCAACACCCTAGCACAAGCTCCTCTATCATTCCTTCGCAACTACGCGACCCTGCTAACACCAGCTTTCCAGCTTGATGGAGGTCGACTCAGTGAGCAACCGCAGCCAGCGACCGAGGCCGCCTTTTGGTGATGCACAGAACCGCGCAAATATGGCTCACCCTAACCTGCAACGGTCGCGTCATATTACACTCTCTCCATCTTTCGAGAAGCTTAACTTGGACGGACCAGATTCAAAGCCTAATGAGATTATGGAAACCACGTTGACGCCCGTCGAAAATAAACGAATATCAGCTATTGTCGAGGGCCAACCCAACTCAAACCGTAACTCTACGATCTCCACCGCCTCAACCACATCCACAAAGTCTCGACGCAAGACTCACATTGGGCCATGGCAGCTGGGGAGGACGCTTGGCAAAGGATCGACAGGACGGGTACGGCTTGCAAAGCATGCTGTAACTGGCCAATCTGCAGCCATCAAGATCGTCTCCAAGCGTTTTGCAGCCATGGTTCAAAGCCAGAGCATTATGGTTATGGATAAGGTATCGAGAATCCCAGGACTCACCAAGGAGTCTAGAGCTATTCCCTGTGGAATTGAAAGGGAGGTGGTTATTATGAAACTCATTCAGCATCCAAACGTAATTGGCCTCCTCGATGTATGGGAAAATAGAGGCGAACTGTAAGTTAATTTTTTACCTACCCTCACATGTTTTTTGTGACTAATTTTGGTTGTAAAGGTACCTTGTTCTCGAGTATGTGGAGGGAGGGGAGTTATTCGAATATATCTCTGAGCATGGACCGCTTCCTGAGATTGAGGCTGTGCGACTCTTCAGACAGATAATCTCGGCCGTGTCTTACTGTCAAAGATTTAATATCTGCCACAGAGATCCCAAACCTGAAAATATCCTGCTTGACGGTTCATTCAACGTTAAGCTAGCTGACTTTGGAATGGCAGCCCTACAGCCCGAAGGCCACATGTTAAATACTTCATGTGGCAGCCCTCATTACGCCTCGCCCGAGATAATCTATGGAAAGCCATACCGCGGCGATAAAGCTGATATTTGGAGCTGCGGGATCATACTTTACGCTCTTTTATGTGGGTTTCTACCATTTGACGGGGGTGACCTGCGAAACACACTCAAGCTTGTTAAAAAAGGAGAATACATGCTTCCGCCCTGGATGAGCGAAGAGGCTATAGATCTGGTTCAAAGCATCCTTCAGAAGGATCCAGAGAATAGGATAACCCTTACTGGCATGTGGGAGCATCCTCTTTTGAAAAAATATGAAAATCACCCTCTCTTAAAGAGTGGGCTTGCTATTGGTCTTGCGCCGCCTCTGCCTTTGAGGATGTACAGTAAAGTCGCTAATAAGCGACAGGACATCAACGTGGAGATATTACGAAACCTTCAAACACTTTGGCATGCTGTCGATTCAGAGGAGTTGATTGAAAAACTCCTTGGCGAAGAGTAAGTGTTACCCAGTTCTCACATGGCATGACTGATATCTTTCTAACTCGTAACAATTAATAGAGGCAACCTTGAGAAAGTATTCTATCGGACCTTGCAAAAGTTCCGGGAGGCACAACTAGAGGCCTCTGGTGAATTGCCACTCAAGCACTCCAGCAGTGACTATCATCATGCTCCAGCAGCTCACATCAAGGGTTTATTCACGCCACCTCAGTCATGGAAAGGCTCTAGATTCTCCCTTGCGAGAGGAGGTTCTCTTAAAGATGGTACTTACCGAGAGCCGTCGTCTCTAGGCACCATATCAACTTATGACCCCTACCGATCCTCACAGACGCCAACTCCAAACCCACGAGCGGAGTTTGCCAATGTTACAATTCATAGACGGCCAACTCGCATGACAGGGACTGCCCCATCACCATCACCAAATTCGCCTAGTCTGACACCCGGTCCCCCCTCGTCTTACACTGTTATCCAAGGATTTAGTTCCCAGAAGACCTCTTTGGCATCGTTTCGATCCTATAGTTCCCTAGGAAGTTCTCGGTGCCGCGCAACGGGCTCGAAACATATTAGATATCGTCGGAATGTTAGCTTCCGACATCTTCACAACCTGTCAGGCAGCTACACTCCTGTCAGAAAACGGGCTTCTACTTCAGCCTCACAATATTCGCTATGTCCAAGCCAGCCAGCCACAGCGCAAGCCGCAAAAGCGCAGACCGCAACAAAACTTCAGGGACAATCTCCCGACCATGCCGACTCACCTACTACACCTACACCTCCGTTGATGGCTCGCAAACGTGACCCCGCAAAACGGGATAATGTGGCAATATCCAAGGCTAGGTTATCATGGAGAGAAGATGCGAGAAAGGTGTCAGCTGAACTTGAAAAGCTATGTGAAGAAGCATTCAACCAAGTATCTGACTCATCGTCAGCCACAAAGGGCCCCTCCGAAAGCAAAGGGGCATCAGATACTTCTTCAATGTCCTCCATATCCAGCAATGGAGAACCGGAACCCAAGGTCGAAGCCATAAAGGATTTACTCCCTAAGCAGCCACAGGAATCGCCTCGTACATATGCTGCCCTGGAGCTGGCCGAGGCTCGGCGTCGTCTTATAGAACATTCAGCACAGGCCGGTGTTAATGGACTACCAGACTATCTCAAAAATGTTATTGCTCACCTGGACCGTCTTATTGACGGAGAGACTGCGAGTTCTGGTAGCAAACCAATGACCAAGCAGACTCTGGTAGCCCGGGAGTCAACCGGACGCCTCCCAGTTATATCTGAAGAAAATTATTTTGAGCCTGAATCGAAGTCCTTCCTCCCACCACCTGAACCAACTAAACCATTGGACCTGGGTCTGGATAATTGGGAAACCAAGAAGTCAATTCGTGTTGTGAATAATGACTCTATGAAAACCAATCCAGACAGTGTCACATCGTTGACTGTCCAAAAGAAGCAAACAGGAGAATTGCCTTCGTTGGACTGTGCGTTTAAATCTTTTGAATTTTCAGGATACCTTGCGCCTGGATGCAATGAGGATGATGTCTCGTCTCCTCGGGATATGGTAGTTAGACATGACTCTGGTCTGGATTCCATTGACGAAAATCCGAATTCTGCTAGAAGCAGCGCAGCTCGTAACTCGGATGAGGCTAAGAAGTGGACTTGGTTGAAACCCCGTCAGAACAGCAGTGATACCACTGATACTGAGGTATCTAGAGATAAGCCATTTACAGATCTCCTTGATCGAATGCAAGAGGAGAGGAGAAAGTCTGCTTTTAGCAACATTGAACAACACTTCAGAGATTTAGGAGCAACGGCCGGTGGGCTTCGACTAAAGAAACTCTTCAGGAGAAAGAAAGCTCCTGGCCGCATCCACAAACTTACTGACGAGGCTGACGAAACTGATGTTACAAGTACCATTAGTGACACTGACAGCAAGCCGAACGATAGTGGTGTTGAGCTAGATGATGATAGCACAGCTGCAACAACCCCCATGCGCAAAAATAGCGATGACATACCACTGACCACTGCTAGCTATACCAACACTTGGTTTTCGAGGTTCATGCTCATGAAGCCTGCCTTCAAGGTGCTTGCGCTAAATATCTCCAAGCCACGTGCAAAGAAGGAAGTTGTCAAGATATTCAAAGAGTGGAAAAAATACGGTCTTGAGGGTCTCCACCTTGATAACCAGAACGACATTATCTGCGGATCCGTGGGGGAACTGAACTGTAAGTCGAAAGAAACACAAACTTCTGCAACTTTAATTAAGCATATTTTTATCACCATCCGGGTGGGCATCATGGAGTGGGCATTAATTTTTTTTTTTTTTTTTTTTCACTTTCGAGAGACTTACGATTCATCAATTTTAGTCCTCCGGCTTCGACCAGTCCAGTTTTCGGCCGAGTTCTTCTCCGTGCTTGAACATGGCCGTCATGCAAACCTCAGCCTTATTCGCCTTCGCCAGGACCAGGGAGCATCGTCGTCATTCTACAAAGTGGTCCAGACGCTTAGGATGGCCCTCAAGGAACGGAACTTTCTCGTCCAAGATACTCGCCGGGCTAAGAAGATGATCAAAGTCCTTGCTTAGGAACTCCCCTCGCCTCCTTTCTTCTGGAGATTGGAGGCTCGATCCATTCGGTGTAACTACGCCTTGCGAAATGTTGCATGGAAAATATCAATGTGTTACTCAATTGAACAACGACTCCAGTCGGTCTCTTTTGAACTTGGTTCGACATCACTCTTTTTTTTATATTCTGTTTTCTCATCCAATTTCCCTGCTACTTGCTGGCTTAGTTTCTTGTCACGATACCTTTATTCTCCTTTTTTTGTTCGATTTGGCTTCCTGGACAAAAGTTGCACCTTACATTCACACCCAACACAGCCGTTTTTCTTCTTGTAGCCATCTGGCACCCTTTTTCTTTTTGCCTCTATATTTTATTTTCGTTGTAGTTAAGTTGGTTGTAATATGTATTATACAAGCTGGCTGATCTCCACAATTCGTCTTCGTTACCATCGCACCGGTAAACAGGGTGGTTCTCTCTCTCTATATTTGCATAGGTCTATTACTACCGATCGATCTAAGTATTCGAGCTCCATCCGTACGGCCGGGACATATCCGTCCTTTCCACGCGACCCACATAAAATAATCACAACGAGCTAGATAAGCAAATAGGTGTATATAATTTATAATGGCAAGATCAAGGCGTTTGCTACTTCTCTCCCTCCACTGATCAGTCAAATTGAGCTATCAAAGCAAAATTAAATAACAATACGCAGTCATTGGCCCCTCGTAAGAAAGGGACATAACCACGCAACAGCAAAATGAGGGAATAGGGAGGAGATCAAGGGGTAATGGAAAGGAACGCAGCTGCAAAGTACAAAAACAAGAAAAAAGCTCAGAATACCACCCACCCAAACAAGGATATAATATGCCAAACAAAAGCCAACGGGTACCACACTCGAAAAAACACAAAGGACAATAAGGGATAAAAAAAAATTCAAATAGCCGCCCAACGTTATCTCATCCATTCTGTCCTCGCTCCCTCTCCTCTCTTTTTGTTGTATTTTTTGTTGGTTGTCATAAACCCGATGGTTCGAAGTTGATGAATGGATTGCACCATGCCTTTCCGTTCCGTACGCTCCATGCCATGATAGCTGTGCTTGCGTGAGATGTGGGGTGGTGGTCCTGCGGGAAATCGACGTGTAGTGTATGGGGAATATAAAACGTATGCGAAATAGCCAACCGGAAAAAATTCAATAGGGGAAAGATCTGGAGGGATTGGTACATGGAACGCAGTCAAAAAAGCTACAAAAGCAAAGGATTGAAAGTAGGGGCAAAAGGAAAGGGGGAATAACTGGAGAAAAAACGAAATAAAAGTAGACAAAAAGCTCAAATAGCCCCCGCCCACCGTCATGATATCGATATTTCCCAGTAATCCGATATGACCGGAAAAGATAAAGGAACTCATCAAGCCATGAATAATAGTCGCTGGAACATAAAACACAAGAAAAGACAGCAAGCCACTCGGATGTCAGGAAATGGGGAAACATTCAGGCCATTGGATCGTGCCGGCTGAAGTGTTTGCCGTAAAGTATGCAATGGCAAGTGGTATGGTAATGACGATAATTAATGGGTTGCCCCTTGTAGTGTATAAGACTTTTTCGCGAACGGAAATTCCAGAAACAGACAAGCAGAACGCACGAGATAGGATATAAGCATGAACAAGCCGATGAAAATCAGGTTGCTTGCAATTAAAAGTGATGCTGATGATGTCTTCCAGAGCGTAGAAATCTAGTTGAAGATGGTGGTGGGAGGAAGGAGTATAAGAGAACGTGGTGTTCCTCAGGAGCCTGACGGACGGATAGCATGAAGGTGCAGGTAGACGCGGCATAATGCAACGCAACGTATTGATAATGAATAATAAGGTGTTGGTAGGTATTGGAGTGGGGATAAACCTCCGCAGCAACGCGAAGAACGCGCGCCGAAAATATGGCAAGGGTATGATAGACCAGGCCTTCCAGGAATGGCGTGTATTATTGACTTTCCGCAAGACGCTGGTTTTAACACCGAGTGGACCAAGGTTGTTATGGACCAACTATCCTCCCAACACAATATTGTCCCGGGATACGTGCATTGTTTTTTTCCTTGTGGACGGTTTCAACCTGCTGTATGAATGTATGCTGATGCTCCTTTGTTCAAGACACGGCCGCCTTATGAAATAACCAGCTCTCTCCCTCTCTCGTGACCGGCACTTGAGACGGGTGTGTCTTCCATCGATCGATTAAGAAAAAAATCTCCACTCTCCCATGACGAATTATTAGAGTTAGATCCCGTAGCCCTTCAATTCTCCCATTCACCATGGCTGTTGTGATCTGTTCTGCACTGGAATAACCCCAGTCTTTCACGCAAGAGATGGTTGGAATTATTTGTTCAGCCCTCCCCGGTTGAGAGCATTCAACATGTCGCTATCAGTAGAAGTGCGAGTGCGTTGACCTTCGGGAGGTCCCAGCATGTCACGCACACTAAGCCCACTCCGTCCTGGGATAGCGGGTTGTCCCGGTGGTGGGGTCGGGCCGCCTTCCCTGGCTGGCGGAATTGAGGATGCGTTATGCAGGGGTTGAAGTGTTGGCAAATGCGCATTGGTGGTTGGGGTATGCGCACCTGCACGTGGAGGGGTGCCCTGGGCAGGGTCATACGAGTAAGACGAATGGGACGATAGACGTCTGTCCTGTTGGCTCGTAGCATAATAAGGCCCGGGGGCGGGAGCGGGATGTGCGTAGCTCGGACCGGCAGTGGCCACGGAAACCGGAGGCAAAGTCGGCGGCTCGCCGTACTCGGGTCCACCTATGGAGTTGCGGCGGGGAAGAGGCGCGCGCTGCGATAGAGAAGAGTATGAGGAGCCAGAATTTGAAGACGAGTGGGATGGCTGACGAATGGAGGAGTGGGAGGGAAAGTCATCGTCGGTGAAGGGGCGTTTGCGACTCACCGGATCTTGAATTATTGGTGGTGGATGAGCCATGTGCGGAGGGAGATTGGCTCGGTCATCAGGCCTTCCGTATGGCGGTGCATACATGCCCTGTGGTGGTGGCAAAGTTTGCTCTGGGGCTGGGTGGGCAATTGGTTGATGTGGGAGAGGCTGTCCATGAGGACCATACAGGACTACGCCTTCGCCGGGCCGTCCTCTACCAGCTGGATGGTTTCGAAGATGGGGGTAAGCAGTATGTGCAGGCACAAATGCTTGTGCCTGCGAAGAGACCGGAGTAAACATGCATTCTTGATTGAACCGAACACAGTTACTGCATCGACCATCCTGAGAGGTATCAAAGCCAGAGCATCGAATCTGGATAGACTCATGTTAAATTCTGAAGGTATGGATTAGAAGAGGAAGAATGCTACTAACCTTGCGTCGGCGGCAGTATCGACAAGCTATGGCTGTTCTCTGCCTGGGAGCTGCTGCCTGGTAAACGACTGGCGGCGGGCCAGGTGGAGGTGCGCCGTACATGTCTGGTGGACGTTGATACGGAGCGGCATGTGGATGTGGGTGAGGTAGTCGATAAGGGTCCTGCTGCGGATGTTGTTGCGGGATCGCAGTCATTCCGCCGGCTGCTGGAGGGTATTGATACGGGGACTGAGAATTGGAAGGCTTGAGTCAGGTATAGATTAGCAAACGCACCAGCTTATCACAAATGGAAAGAGAGAAGCAACAAGAAATAAGAGAAATCACGGCTGAACATGCGATATGAGCAAATTAACATAGAATCGGACCAAGAGAACGGAGGAGAAGAGCAACTAAAACATATATATAATAAAAAAAAAAAAAAAAAAAAACGGATAGAAAACACAGACAGGATCAGCAGCGGCAGGAAGGAGCTACGCTATATATAAAAGCAAGGAGGTTCAAGGGAGACAGACTGGATATTGGGGAGAAGAAGGATAGTCAGACTGGGAAGTATTCCAGGGTGGCGGCGGCGGAAGCTGCTGTCCTTGACGGTCGGGGTCGTTTGACATTTGTTGTTTCGTGGTCTCGATTGGAGAAAGCAGACACAGGCAAGACAAGTGGATCAGACGGGAAGTGCCTTATGCTTATATATCTAATCGGCAATAAGCAAATGGGAAATACAGGCGGCGTATGAGGAGGCCTGTAAGCCGTGACGGAATGGACAGGGGTGGGTGCAGGATGCAGGATCCAATGTTGACAAGAAGCAATCGAAACGGCAACGAACTTGCGGGACCACCGGGACCCGGGACAGGGATGTCACTAGGTCGGATATCGTTTCAAGATGCAAAAAAGAAAAGAAAAAAGATCCCTTCAGTGTCTCTTTTTTCTTTCAATTTTGTAAACTTGCGGTAAAATTTGTATCTGATCTGAAAATATCTCAGGCCCAAGTGCCACGACACCGACAAGGAAGACTGCAGTTGCTGATTCGTGGGCCTAGCATAGCCCTATAGGCGAGAAAAGAGGGTGTGTGTGTGTGTGTGTGTATGTGTGTCTTTATGGCGTATGTCGGATCTTGGAGAAGTCAGAAACAGAACTGTCGATAAACAAGGTACGAACGAACGAAGGCAGGTAGGTATATGTGTTTCTTCTTCTTCTTCTTCTTTTCTCAAGATTTTAAGAGTGATAGCGAGGAGGCAGGCAAGCAAGTAGCAGTAAACGTCAACTTCACAGCCGGAGGTAGGTGGTGATAGGCAGATGGGTGACTGTGATGGGAATGGCGTGGTAGGAATAATAGCAACAGCAGCAGTCAGGCGGGCAGGCGGGCAGGTAGACGAACCGGCTTTTTAAAACCAGTCTAATGCAGGGTATCAAGCAACTGAAGTATAGGACGTAACACCGAGGACGGGTTCCGGCAGTAGTATCAGTCTATAATCTGTGTCGTTTGCAGGTCCCTTTCCCCCCTACTCCAGTATATATGTCTTGTTTTCTTGTCTTTTTTTTTTTTTTTTTTGAAAATGGTCGTCGTGGCAAGGCAAACCTATGGGAGACCGAAAGATGGAGAAGAAGAAGCCACCTCTTGATTCGGGAGGGGTTGACTCCGGCTGATTGCCAGCAGAGATTAAAGAGCGTGGGTTATCCACCCCCCCCTCTCCTCTTATGCAGCTGATGCGGACCACACAGGAGAGATGTTCGAACCGGAGGATTTCTCACAGTGAAAAGGAAAGAGAGAGAACGTGTGTGAAAGAGAGAGGAGCCGATTTGAGCGGTGAGAAGAGGCTGTCCCTGGTGTCGTATTTGCCCAATCTTCCCACCGGAGAAGCCCTGGCCCGCTACTGACGCACTCGATTTGACGGAGAAGTAGAAGAGGGAGGAGCGGGATCCGCAGAAGAGGTGCTGATCGTGAAGAGAGGAGCGGAACCGGAGGGAGTTCTGACTCTCTTGTCTTCTCTTTTCCTCACGATCCCGACGCAAGCAAAAGAAAAAGGAGATCGGTATTATTTGGCAACAAATGACGCAGTTCGCAGAGTACAAAGGACGCCAGCCACCCGGAAGTAGATACAACGAAGAAATCAAGAAACGGAGGAGAGGAAAAGAAACACGGAAAGCAAGCAAAACGGCAAGAGAGAGAGATAGAAGAGAGAAAGAAGAGACAGAAGAGAGAGAGATAGAGAGAGAGAGAATCGAGAGAGAGGGAGAGGACGGGGGGGGTTTACCTTTTTTTTCTGCGAGTCGAAAAGAGACGGCGAGCCACCCACTGGCAAAAAGAAAGAGAGAAGGAAAAGAAGAAGGAGAAGAAGGAGAAGAAG